>NC_088845.1:24785293-24907793 GCF_904066995.2 Poecilia reticulata
TTCGCAGACAATTTAATGCTGTGACTATTTTACCAAACATAAGAAACAAAAGCAGTCTCCTCAGTCTCAAGTGGTTCTAGGCTATCCATGGCTTCACTGCCATAATCCACACCTTGATTGGAGGAGCAGCTGGGTAGAGTCCTGGAGCACATACTGTTTATTATCGTGTCTTCACTCTGCTCTTCCTTCAGTTGTTTCTCATCCTGCAGATTAACCCTCTCCAGCTGACTTGGCCAGTGTACCATTGTACTTACTTACTTACCTACTCACCTACGTACTTACTTACTTACCTACTCACCTATGTACTTACTTACTTACACACTTACTTACTTACTTACTTACTTACTTACTTACTTACTTACCTTCTTCCTTACCTACCTATCTACCTACCTACCTACATACCTACTTATTTACCTACCTACTTACTTACCTATGTACTTACTTACCTACTTACATACCTACATACATACATACATACATACATACATACATACATACATACATACATACATACATACATACATACATACATACATACATACATACATACATACATACATACATACATACATACATACATACATACATACATACATACATACATACATACATACATACATACATACATACGTAGGACAGTGCTTAAATGTGGTGGCGCATGTCACCAAAGTGTTGAATCTGCTCTTTGGGTTGTGGAATGTTGTAAAGTGTGTCCTTTGAAGAACGCCGTACTTGGCGTTCGTTACTGTGTGCTGGTGGTACAACGGTCAGTATTTGCTCTGAATTCTAAAGGTAGGCAATGCTGACCGCCAGCTCCTCAATGTAGCCAAATGTTACTTTTAATGTTCAAGTAGTTAGTTTTGTATCATTTTGTCTTTTTCTTCTTTTTTGATGTATGCTGTATCTGTAAATCAAAAATAACTGCGTTAATGAAACATGTTGACATGCAGTATTTGCTCTGAATTCTAAAGGCGAAGCTGCTGCGCTGTCGGGTGGTCCGAATAAACGGTCCCAACCACGATTTCAACCGCCGTGTGTGTCAGATTCCTGTCTTGTTTCCTTCCGACAAAAACCCTTAAGACACAACGCAGAGTCCAGGGAACAGCGAGGACTCATCTCACACGGACAGGGTTACACATACATACATACATACATACATACATACATACATACATACATACATACATACATACATACATACATACATACATACATACATACATACATACATACATACATACATACTTAACTACCTACCTATCTACCTGCCTTCCTACTTACCTGATTTTATACCTACTTATTTACCAACCTACCTACTTACCTACTCACCTATGTACTAACTTACCTACTTACATACCTACCTACTTACTTACCTACCTACTTACTTACCTACCTACCTACTTACCTACCTCCTTACCTATGTCCTTACCTACCTACCTACCTACCTACCTACCTACCTACCTACCTACCTACTTACTTACTTAGCTATGAATTAACTTACTTACATACCTTCTTACTTACCTACCTAACTCCTTACCTATGTCCTTACTTACATGCCTACCTACCTACCTTCCTACCTACCTACTTACTTAGCAATGTACTTACTTACCTACCTACCTACCTACCTACCTACTTACCTATCTGATTACTTACCTACTTACTTACCTGCCTTTGTACTTACTTACCTACTTACCTACCTACTTACTTACTTACCTACTTACCTACCTACTTACTTACCTACCTACTTACTTACCAACTTACATACCTACCTACTTACTTACCTACTTACTTACATACCTATGTACTAACTTACTTACTTATGTACTTACCTACTTACATACTTACCTACTTACCTACTTTCTTATCTACTTACTTTCTTACTTACTTACCTGCCTACCTACTTACTTACCTACTTTCTTACCTACCTACCTACCTACTTACTTTCTTACTTACTTGCATACCTACCTTCCTACCTTTCTACCTACCTACCTGTGTACTTGCTTACCTACTTACTTACCTACCTATGTACTTAGTTAGCTACCTTCTCACCTACGTACTTACTTACCTACGTACTTCCTTACTTACATACCTACTTACTTACTTATTTACTTATCTACCTACTTCCTTACCTACCTACTTACTTACCTATGTACTTACGTACCTACTTACATACCTATCTACTTAGTTACTTACCTACCTACCTACTTACCTACCTACATACCTACCTACATATTTACTTACCTACTTACTTACCTACCTATGTACTTACTTACCTACTTACATACCTACCTACTTACTTACCTACTTACTTACCTGCCTTTGTACTTACTTACCTACTTACTTACATACCTATGTACTCTTACTTATACTTACTTACTTACTTATGTACTTACCTACTAACTTACTTACTTACTTTCTTATCTACTTACTTTCTTACTTACCTACCTGCCCACCTACTTACTTACCTACTTTCTTACCTACCCACCTACCTACTTACTTTCTTACTTACTTATTTACCTACCTTTCTACCTACTTTTTTTACATATGTGGTTTTCCATACCTGCTGTGATATAAATGGTCTTAAGCCTTTAATCCACTATTATTTTTAATTGTTATCCAGTCATTATGATTATTTATGTATTATTCATTACTTAGTGTTAGGAAGTCTGTGACTTATTAAATTTATTTTTTTAATTTTCGCAGACAATTTAATGCTGTGACTATTTTACCAAACATAAGAAACAAAAGCAGAACAGCTATCTAGGATAGCACTCATACATCATTTTATTGAGGTCCAGAAGCTAGAAGTTCTTGGTTTGCATCATTCGGGAGAATTGGGGATAAAAATGCTTCATGATTATATTTTCAGAGGTAGATTTCAAGAACAACTCGGGTAAGTGTTTGGATCAGGAGCTATTCCGTGTGTAGGAATCTCCACAATGTTAGTAAAACACAGTAGCGTGCCTTAGTCAGTGTGTGTGTGTGTGTGTGTGTGTGTGTGTCTGTGTGTGTGCGTGTGTGTGCGTGCGTGCGTGCGTGCGCAAGTAAAATACTCACTACCTTTGTGTGCATGGTAATGTATGCATGAGTGTGTTGGGACATCTCAATCACAGAGCAGAGATCAGGTTCAATTACATGTGCAACAACTTTTAGGTCTCCATAGGCCCAGAAACCATTTATATGCTAATAAGTGTGACAGCAGTAATGACTTGCAATAAAAAGACATCTGCTGCTTGATCGAATCCGATATTAGAGCATTACCACAATCAGCCTCTGCTATTTGTCTTGAAATCACTTGTTAGCCCTGTAACTCTGTGTGGGAAGTGTTTTGACATCTGGCAGAGGTGGGGTGAAAACCTGTCTGCCGCTCTTCTCTCCTCTCTTTGCAGTCTGCGTCGGGGCTGGATTTATGTTTCAATTGCCTGAAGAGAAACTAAATGTAGGCGCATGTTCCTTTATGGTGGAAGTGGAATGTGTTTTATTTATAGGGATGTAAAATGGCTGTAATGTTCTCCAAAGATCCTAAAAAGTTAAACTTGTTCACCCTGACCTCATTATTCATGTCAAAAAACAATGCAGTAAATAATTATTTGAGATTTATTCTTCTCTCTTTTTTTTTGTCACAATGAAGGTTTCAGGTCATCAAACAAATCTAATAGTAGCTTCTTTATGTTTAAGATATGCAACCTGACCAAATAGAAGGTAGTTTTAATTTATTAGAAGAAAAAAAAGCATTCCGATCAACCTATGTGTGAAAATATAATTACATGTATGGATTAACTATGATTGGCCACATTGTTTTGGTTAAGTTTCACCGTCCACATCCAGACCCCATTACTATTTGATCAAGAGGTCACTAACTTTCTGACAGCATGGAGTTTCATAAAGTAGGCCAAAAAAGACCTGAGATGGAACACATTAGGCACCGATCTAAAGAAATTCAGCAGAAGATGAGAAACAGAGTCACTGACATCTATCGGTCTGGGAACCATTATGAAACCATTTTCAATGCTTTGAGACTCCAGTGAACCACAGTGAGAGAGGCATTATCCACAAATGGAGAAAACATGAAACAGTGGCGAATCATCCCAGGAGTGGTCGGTCTAGGAAAATGACTCCATTATATGACAATGACTCACTCAGATGACAGAAGAACCCAGTATAGCATTCGAAGCACTGCAGACCGTCAGACAACAAACAGTCAAACATTTTATTGTTGATGAGTGATGTTCTGGAACAACTTTTTTCTCTTCATAACATGGAAGACTTATTGCTATTGACTGATTTATGAATAGTCCTCTCTATCAAAAATTCTGAAGTAAGATATCTGACCCTCAGTTTGTGGCCTTAAGCTCCTCCTGCACATTTGCTTTATGCAGCAGGACAATGACCTAAAGCAAAATTAACATTTTGTAATGGCCTAGTCAAAGTCAACGCTGATTTAGACACTGTGACATGACCTTAATATATGCTCAAAAATCCTCACTGACATCCATCATTGTTGTTTGGCTGAAACAAACAAGTCTGCAATGAGAAAGTAGCTAAAACTCCTTCACAGAAAAATAGAAGACTGACTGTTAATTGATGAGTCGATGCAGTCTGCTGGCTTTCCTTAGACAGAAACTTATAAAACCACTTTAAATAATTTAACTGAGCTTACGCTACTGTTTGATAACAAGGATAAATAAGAATGTATGTTTGATTGAATCGAAATTATTTTTTGCAAAGTACCACATGGTGACATGTACTGTGAATTGGTGATATATGTATAAAACTGAATTGAATTGAATTGAATTGAATTGAGGATGTTTTTATTTTCTTCTCCTCGGGCTGCCACCTTATTGTGGTGGAGGGGTTTGAGTGTCCCAATGATCCTAGAAGCTATGCTGTCTGGGGCTTTATGCCCCTGGTAGGGTCACCCAAGGCAGACAGGTCCTAGGTGAGGAACCAGACAAAGCGCAGCCCGAAGACCCCTTATGATGCACAACAACCTTGGATCTACCGTTCCCTCGCCATGGGTCACCGGGGCCCCACTCTGGAGCCAGGCCTGGAGGTGGGGCACGATGGCGAGCGCCTGGTGGCCAGGCTTTTATCCACGGAGCCTGGCCAGGCTCAGCCCGAAGAGGAGACGTGGGTCCCTCCTGGGGACTCCCTTGTTCTACTGGGGGACTTCAACGCTCACGTGGGCAATGACAGTGAGACCTTGAGGGTCGTGGTTGGGAGGAACGGCCACCCCGATCTTAACTCGAGTGGTGTTCTGTTGTTGGACTTCTGTGCTCGTCACGGATTGTCCATCATGAACACCATGTTCAAGCATAAGGGTGTCCATATGTGCACTTGGCACCAGGACACCCTAGGCCGCAGTTCGATGATCGATTTTGTCATTGTTTCATCGGATCTGCAGCCGTATGTCTTGAACACTCGGGTGAAGAGAGGTGCGGAGCTGTCCACTGACCACTACCTGGTGGTGAGTTGGCTCTGGTGGTGTGGGAGGAAGCCGGTCATCCCTGGCAGGCCCAAACGTGTAGTGAGGGTCTGCTGGGAACGTCTGGCGTAGTCCCCTCCTCCAAATCCGAGGCCATGGTCTTGAGCCGGAAAAGGGTAGAGTGCCTTCTCTGGGTCAGGGGGGTCGTTCTGCCTCAAGTGGAGGAGTTTAAGTATCTGGGGATCTTGTTCACGAATGAGGGAAGAAGGGAGCGGGAGATCAACTGGCGGATTGGGCAGCGTCTCCAGTGAAGCGGGCGCTGTACCGGTCCGTCGTGGTGAAAAGAGAGTGGAGTCAAAAAGCGAAGCTTTTGATTTACCGGTCGATCTACGTTCCCACCCTCATCTATGGTCATGAGCTTTGGGTCATGACCGAAAGAACGAGATCACGGATACAAGCGGCTGAAAGGGGTTTCCTACGCAGGGTGGCTGGGCTCTCCCTTAGAGATAGGGTGAGAAGCTCGGTCATCCGGGAGGGATTCAGAGTAGAGCCGCTGCTCCTCCACGTCGAGAAGACCCAGTTGAGGTGGCTTGGGCATCTGGTCAGGATGCTTCCTGGATGCCTCCCTGGTGAGGTGTGCCGGGCACGTCCCACCGGGAGGAGGCCTCGGGGAAGCCCAAGGACATGCTGGAGGGACTATGTCTCTTGGCTGGCCTGGGAACGCCCTGGGGTTCCCCCGGAGGAGCTGGAAGAAGTGGTTGGGGAGAGGGAAGTCTGGGCCTCCCTTCTGAAGCTGCTGCCCCTGCGACCCGACTCCGGAAAGCGGAAGAAAATGTATGGATGGATGGATGTTTTTATTTAATGTTGAAATTACATTGATGATCTGAAACATTCAAGTGAGACAGAAAAAAAACAATACAATCTACCTTTCCACAGCACAGTAAATACTTTCTCCCCATGTCATACATGGAGATAAACGTCTGCAGTATCTGCACAGGTGATTCTTTTCTGCAAATCATAAGCATTAATCAAAGAAGACTGTAATTTGTTTAGTCACGTAAACGTCATCGACTAGCAAACATCCACACCAGATGCTTACATCCAACAGCTAACAGTGTAATACCTGCTGACATGGAGAGGCAGTGCGCGCATCCTGCTTTATTCCATGAAGAGCCCCCCTGTGAGCAGCTGTCGCTTCAAGGGCCTGAAAGAGATCAATGAGGGAGAAAAGCATTGGGACCGGAGTACAAATTGAACAGCCTTTAATCACCTCACACAGTTCACAGCGGTGTGAAAGTTCTAACCATGAAAAGGTTTAATTACAAGTCAAGCCAAATAGAGTCAACTTGGTGCTAATAAATGGCGCAGAGTGACTCAGGGGACCGGCGGGGCACACCTTGTTGCATCTCTTCATATCCATCTTGTTGCTCTCACACACACAAGTTTTGCGTGACTTTGCGTTCGTGGAACCAGACCATTTTCTGTATCCATGCACTCGTGTGATCATAGTACTGCCAATCAGTAGCCGCTGAACACGGCTAAATGACATTGAATTTTTACATTTATGAGTCACTGAGGCAGTCATAATTATAAGGCACATTAGGGAAAGCACCGCTGGATGACGCTGGTCGCCTTGCCACTTAGTGAAGTGAATGAGATCTGTCAGTGGTCACAAACATCAGGGGCATTAGGTTTCCTTCTAGCTGATGACTAAATTCATTCTCATTAGCAGTTTGATATATGACTGGGGTAAAAAAAAAAAAAAACATACTATTTTGTCACATAGCAACTGCAAACTTCACTGTGTTTTATTTGGGATTTTGATGAGATGGAGTAAACAAAAAAGTAGCACATTATTGTGATGTGGAGAATTTCCTTTTAACTGTACAATTTTGAACTGCTGTCTGTTGGTCTACCCAATTAAATCCCAGTAAAATACACAAGTTTGTGGTTGTAATGTGGTTCGATGTGAGATCCCGTAGAATCGTCTTTGTGGGAAAAGACGGCCCTATTAAAGTGCACAGTTGTCTTTGTGTGTGTGCGCATGTGTGTGCGATTCATTAGATCTAAATTGTGTGCTGTACAACTTTACAACTCTCCAATAAAAGAGCAAAACCACTGAAAAAAAATACACCTTCAGAATCATCACGACGGAAGGAGGAAATAAACAAGGTGTGTAATATAAGACCTCATTAGTGTAAAACCTTTCATGATGCTTCCAGGAATCTCATAAATCTGACCCAGGTGCTGCTGAGAGTGACCTTGGTGTGATGGTAAACAGGTAATAAATCCAGCTTCCGTGAGGGGAGGGGGACAGAGTGTGTAAGTTTGTGGACAGGCAGGTCAATAAGGAGCCAAGCACTGAATCTAAATGCACATCTGACTCTTTTTGTCTTTCTCCGGAGCCTCTTAATATTCAGCGTATTGAAATAATTGCGCCCCAGGAGCTCCCAGGGATAAGAAGCACCTAATTTGGGATTTTCTATTGCAGCTCACCTTGCCATATGTGACAGACTGTCAATTTTTCATCTACTTTGTACTGCTGAAAAAAAGTCGAAACATTAAAGACCGTCTGCAAAAATACCCCGAAGCAGAGTACCCTTTGCATAAAAAAAAGCGGTATAAAATACGTTTCAAACTGGAGTTTCACTACAAAAAAAAAGGTGAATTTTGAAGATTTTCAACGTTCCAGTCAGGCCACACTGAGGAAAAGAAAAATCCTTCTGTGACTCAGACAGTTAACAGGTCGAACAAGCAGCTCTGACCATATGACTGTCATTAACCTTGGGTTCACACTGCTTAAAGGAAGTGCCACCACTGTGCTGAACATATTGGCAATAAAACACAAGTTCAATCTTAAGTTGAGGGAAACGCAACGGCCTGTTCTTGCGCATCCACGCTGACTGCATGACGTCAATACAGCCACGCTAGATGCAGTGTGTGGGGAAGTAAGTTTTACACTTAAAGGTACACCCTATGCTTGTTTTAACCAACATTGAATAATCCAAACACTTTCTGAATGGGGAAAGTCCACTCTGCTAATGCATGGAGGACTTGTCAGGTGGAAGACAGATGGTTTCACACTCCTTCCCTGTGGTTTTATCTTTCAGACAGCAGGTTAGTTTAATTTCTGCTCGGGTCTGATCCCTGTAAATCACTGCATCCCTGTGGAGCCACATATCCAAATTCACAAACCCCTTTGACTGATGGAC
The DNA here is from genome assembly GCF_904066995.2 of Poecilia reticulata. Taxonomy (NCBI): domain Eukaryota; kingdom Metazoa; phylum Chordata; class Actinopteri; order Cyprinodontiformes; family Poeciliidae; genus Poecilia; species Poecilia reticulata. The sequence continues at coordinate 24,793,931 of NC_088845.1, forward strand.
GGAAGCAGCAGCGAGACAAGCTGAGGATGCAGTGGATCTCTGTCTCCACCTAGAGGAGTGTGCGCTCATTTCACCCTCTATATAAGTTCTCCAAGGGATGAGGCGTCCAGAAGAGAGAAAGAAAACGAGTGAAAAATGGAAGGAAAATGGAGAAAAAAAAATACATTGAAAATTTAAATATTGTTGTTCAAATCATCCTCATACAACAAGAACACAGAGCTGCGGTATATGGAGGACCAAAACGGCTATGCTTTTATTTCTTATTATGTCGGTTTTGGTCCTCCATACAAAACAACTACATGACGTTTGCCTAAAGTACTTGCAGAAAATATATTGCTATAATAGTCACGTGTGTAATACAAAGCATCAAGGATAATGTTGTATTCTACTCTTTCGTGTAGTGTTTCATTTATGGGTGGAATATTTTAACCAAACATTGAATTAAGTATGAAGGCATAATTTTAGGACTCAGCCTTAGTCGTCAGTTAGCTTTGTTCCAACGGATTAATAATATGAGAAAGCAAAAACAGAAAGTACAATTTACATAATACAATTTTAAATACAGTGAAAGTTTACTTCTGGAAGGCTACCAGATGCTCCCGCCCACCTCCTGCGAGCTCTGTGAGGAGAATTCAACGCACCCAGCAACACAGTCATGTGACTGGTCATGAGGAAGTAAACAGGGCAACTGCAAAGGGGTAAGACATTTTAACCAGACTCTGAACGCTTACATATTTGTCACCACAATTCAAGTTTAAGTTCAACAACGGCTCGTCAGACATAAAATAAATGCACGTTTTTATGTATTTATATTTCGCCTTTCGTATCGCCAGTGATTTAAGGCACAACTGAAGCTAAAGGCTAACTGGCTAATAGTAACAGATGATGGAAAAGCATAAAACAAAGTAAACACGCTTTTTGAAATATCACTCCTTCGTGTGTATGAGTTTTTGTTAAAACACCTTCCGTCTACGTGGGTGTGTGCTAATGTTGAAAGCAGTTTTCTTAAAATAGCATCATAGTTATGCGTTGTGCATTGGTCCTTATAAATTAATACATAGCTATTTGTATTGATTTGCTTATTTTAAAAAGAGACAGAGTTATACTAACTTGTATGTTCATAAATTGATTCACAAGTCAACTTAAAATTGGCTGAAGTTTTTGTCAGACGTCAATCTAATTTTAGTTAAGCACATCTCAAAAGAAGAAACTCCTTGTATGAAACAAATTACAACAAAGGAACTACCATGGCAGCAACCAACACACCAAATAAGTACTAAGTAAAAAGATATTAATTGATAGAAAACTGGAATAAATGTCATATAAAATGTAAGTATGCAAAACAGACTCCTAAACTTTGAAAAGAAAGAATGAGAGACGGATATGGACAGTGTAAACCATTACGTTATTAGATGCTAAAAGATTAGAAGATGTGTGCTAACATGGAATAAAGTAATATACATCATAACATTTCTATTTATTCAGGATACATTTTTAAATTGCTGTAAAAATCAGACTCTACATCCACCGAGAGCTGCAAAACACAAAACAGGTATAGTAATAGTAATTCTTTAAAAATTTGTTAAGGTTATATGAATTTATTCTAAATGTTTTTCATCGATATCCTGCGCTAGTAATCAGTCAGGACAATATAACCTGATCAAAAAGTCTTAAGCAATTTTTTAAAACGTTTTTTTCCCCTTGTAGAAATATTTGGAACGTTTGCAACAAAAGGAAGACCGCTGCTCTCTCCAGCCACGATGGTGGACTTCCTAGCAGACAATAACCTTTGTGGCCAGGCGATTCTCCGGATAGTCTCCAGAGGAAACGCCATTATTGCAGAGCTCCTGCGTCTTTCTGACTTCATCCCAGCTGTGTTTAGGATGAAAGACAAAAGTGACCAGCAGAAATACGGGGACATTATCTGTGACTTCAGCTACTTCAAGGTACGAAGCAAACCACTTAACTGAGGTGCATGAAGTCGCTTTAAGGTCTCGGCTTGATCAACGTTGTCAGCAAGAGAGAACGATTGCTTGTATTTGTGTGATGTGTAATTCTTTCTTCAGGGGCCTGAGTATTACGAGGGGAAGCTGGAGGCCAAACCGGACCTTCAGGACCTAGACGAAGAGTTCAGAGAGAATAACATCGAGATTCTGTCGCGGTTCTATTTGGCTTTTGAGAGCGTCCACAAATACATAGTGGATCTCAACAGGTACTTCATTCATTTGTTTTGTTTTCCAGATGTATTTGGAGAAATTAATAGAGGCATTACTTCACTTGTAGAGTTTCAAGTCTATGTGTAATATTTTGATTTAAGAAATGAACTGTAAACTGTATCTTCAGTCAATTACTTCACCTCGAAATAAGGATGTTTTGGATTTTTGCCAACTTGTAGCCCATTTCACACCCAGGTGTTTCAGTTTTGGCGTCCATGTTGTACATCAGCTTACTCCTCTACATAGAAAATAATTTTCATGAATTATAAAGATTACAAGTCTTCACAAAAAAGGAGAACTATCAGTGCACATCACCTTGAACACACCATCCCCACGGTGAACCATGGTGGCACCATCATTCACTCCATTTCTTTAAAGATTGATTGGAGTGAAAATTTTGAATCCCATTTATTTTTTCTTTCCACTTCATCACTAGACTTAATTCTGTTTGGTCTATTACATTACAGAGAGGTACTTTGATAGTTTGTGTAAACACTTTTGCAAGGCTCTGCATGTGTCCTTATAATGCTGCATCTCTGCAGATACTTGGATGACCTCCATGAGGGCGTTTACATCCAGCAGACTTTGGAAACTATGCTCCTAAATGAGGATGGGAAACAGCTCCTTGTAAGAGACCGTGATGCTTCTTATTTGGCATTCCTTTACCGTTAGATGCAAGCTAACGTAGCTGAATGTGCTTTGTCTTCATTCTCACATCAAAGTAGAATGTTTTGATTTGGTTTAACCTTTACATTTTTTTTAATGCTCACCCACCCAGTGCGAGGCTCTCTACCTGTACGGAGTCATGTTGCTGGTTATCGACCAGAAAATTGAAGGAGATGTCCGGGAGAGGATGCTCGTCTCCTATTACAGATACAGGTGAGAGAGTGTGACTCACACAGCGCCCCTGCCAACGAGCCCCCAAGCCCCCTGCGGAGATACAACATTCTCCGAGTGGGTCACACTTACAGTGACACCGTGTAATCCTGCTCGCAGCAGAAGCTGAGTCACTCACTTGGCTCATGAATGCAAAGGTCATCCCCCTACAGCGGTTTCTCAGAAAACAAAAACAAACAAACACAAATGCATGCCATATTAAAGCTACTCCGTTTTATGTAGAATATTTTGACAAAAACATCTAAGCACATTAGTGCCACAGTGTCTGGTTTGACTGAGACCGGGTTTGTTGGCGCTTCAGTGCCGCCCGCTCCTCTGCCGACTCCAACTTGGACGACATCTGCAAGCTCCTGCGCAGCACCGGCTACTCCGCCCAGCCTGGAGCCAAGCGGCCGGCCAACTACCCAGAGAGCTACTTCCAGAGGGTTCCCATCAGCAACACTTTCATTAGCATGGTTATCGGGAGGCTGCGCTCAGATGACATCTACAACCAAGTGAGTAAACGCATCATAAAGCATGTATCGAGTGCATAAGAGAGAGTACGCTGTAGATATGATGAGACTTTAACCTAGGGTATTGATTGTAGCCACATGTTAGTAGGATTAATCACATTTTTGAAGAATTTATGTTTGGATTTTGTTTTGGTTTCCATAATTCAGAGTGATATTGGCGCGCCCAAGCCCACTGTCTTGTTTGACAAGAGTGTTTTATAGCTTTTCTTTATTTGGAGTTTGAATTCAGGTCAAATCTGTGATGTAATATTAGAGCCAGGCTAAGATTATAGTTGTAATTTTATGAAAAATGCCTACATGAACAATAAAAAAAATTAAATGAGGAATGTTGAGCATCTTGTGAAGTTATACTCTAGTACAGGCTTTACAGATGATACTTAAAAAAAAACGTAATCTTTTAGCACATCAAAATCGAATTATTATCAGTAGCAGAACTTTGAAACAATTGTGCAAATGATCGTCTATTTTGGAAAAACTGAGCTGGTCACATCAGACCGTGATAACTAAACTATTTTTTCAGTAGAACAACTTTTTTTTTTTTTTTTCTGGTAAAAATGTGTATTTTTTTTCTACTAATATTATAACTACATTCTTGTAGCTAAACAAAAATGCTCTTAGCCTGGCCATAATTCTCCGTCGTACATGTTGAAAACATATTCTGTAATTTCTTTTTTTTTTTTATAAAAGAAAGCAAGCAAAACAAACAAACAAAAAAGAAAACTGATTGTAAGTCGGGAATGGTATGAAAAACCCGAGATTTCACTTTAAGCCGTATCGTCCAGCTCTGTATTCTTCACCCGATCCATGACTGTGTCCTCCTGTCCCTCAGGTGTCCGCCTACCCTCTACCGGAGCATCGTAGCACGGCGCTGGCCAACCAGGCCGCCATGCTTTACGTCTGCCTGTTCTTCAGCCCCTCCATACTGCAAACCCAGCAGGCCAAGATGAGGGAGATAGTAGATAAATACTTCCCTGACAACTGGGTGAGATCTCATTTTCTGATTTTAACATGATGAGTTTTTTTTTAATTTTTTTATTTATAAACTCAACGTTACAGTTGGATGTTGCGAATATTATGTTGTAGGTCATCAGTATCTACATGGGGATCACGGTGAACCTGGTGGAGGCCTGGGAACCGTACAAAGCTGCCAAGACGGCTCTGAACTACACCCTGGACTCTGCGAACATCAAAGAGCAGGTGATACAAACTTCATTTATTCACAGTGCTCTGTTTGGGAAAGTACGGAAAGTGGGTCGGGTGTCACTTTAAGGAACGGGAAATCAAAAGACAGAACACAATCAAATCTATTACTTTAGTAAAGATGCCAGATGCTTAATTGTCCTGGAAACATTGCCGTTCATCGCAACAGCTGCTGCTTTGGACAAATAAATAAATCTACTTCTTTCACTTCCATCACTGGTTGTAGGCCTCCCGCTATGCAGCCAGTATGGAGAGCCTGAGGCCGCAGGTGCAGCAGCTCTTAAAGGAAGGTTTCCTCAGAGAGGAGCTCATCTTGGACAACATTCCCAAACTACTGAACTGTCTGAGAGACTGCAACGTTGCCATCCGCTGGCTGATGCTGCACTCTGCAGAGTCAGGTGAGCATATAGAACAGGTGTTTCTGGAGAAAAGGAAGTAAAAGGGTTTTCTGTTGTTAAAAGATATAAATTAGTTGGGTTTGTTGTTTAATTTGAGTTATTTAGCAGATTTGAATGAGTAAAAACATAAGTCGGCACATGTCCAAAGCTGACAGAGACTTGCTTTAAGAACCTTTTGTAGTCAAAATTGAACTTACAAGCTGCCAATTCAGGGGAAATGCAAATGTATACCATTTCTTTTGACTTTAAAACTATACACTATTTTTTTTTTTTTTGCTGGTCTATCACCTAAAATCTCTGACAAAATGTGAAAAAGTTCAAACGGTTGAAACACTTCTTTGATTCACCGTACGGGAAAAGTTTATGTAAAGCAAAACAACAAAAAAGCAGGCATGTTTTGTCTTGCAGCCTATGATTTGAACAACAAGAGGCTGCGACAGATCAAAGATCAAGTGCTCAACGACTCCAAGTACAACCCCAGGATCCTGTTTCAGCTCCTGCTCGACACCGCTCAGTTTGAGTTCACACTCAAAGAGGTGAGGGGAAACTTTGCAAAAAAAAGTTCTTTTTTTTTTTTCTCCTTTTAAGTATAACATTAAAACATCCTTTATTTAATTAAGAACAAACGTTTGGAACTACATAGGTAGCATAAGGCGTAGCCAGTTTATCGCAAGCAGACGACGCAAATGTAATTGTTCTAATTACACATAAGGTCTGACTAATCCGTCTCGATCGGCGAACCATCTGCACGGTCCCTCTTCCAGATGTTCAAGCAGATGCTGTCAGAGAAGCAGATCAAATGGGAGAGCTACAAGAAAGAGGGATCTGAGAGAATGACCGAACTGGCCGAAGTCTTCTCCGGGGTCAAGCCTCTCACCAGGGTGGAGAAGAACGGTGAGTTAGGAAGCGGTTTCAGCTGCAAATGGATTGAGAGGCCACTGATTGTTAGCGTTGGATCAGAAAAGCTCCAACTTTTAAAGACAATAATGTTGCTGCTGGTGGGGAGGTTTGGTGCTAAAAAAAAAAGCCAGAAGTAGCATGAGTTCAAATGCAGGCAAATTATTTAATCTGTGTGTTGCGCAATCCTCTGCTAACCTTCACAGAGAATTTACAAGCGTGGTTCAGGGAAATCTCAAAGCAGATCGAGTCTTTGAACTACGAGGACTCCACAGCTGCCGGGAGGAAGACGGTGCAGCTGATCCAGGCTCTTGTTGAGGTGAGGCGGATATTTATATTTCACCGAGGCGTTACGTCTCCAGATTACGGTAGATCAATTCCGACATCATTGTGTTTTTTATCACTCGAAAGTAAGATTTTTTTTATTTATTTATTTTTTTTAATGTTTGCTTCTTTAGAGATGAGACAGATAACTTAAAACAGAAACTGCTTTCTTTACCATAAACGTTTTGTTGTAAAATTAATCATAACAACAGAAGCAAATAATTAACAATCATAAGAATAAAAACAAAAATTCTTAACAATCCCGTTGAGCTGTCAAAATGCTGTTTGGCCTTCACACTACATCCTGGGTTTGGAAAACATTGTACATTCCCATAAACATGATGATGCACGATGGTGGCAGCAGACAGAGAAGTGGTTCAATGAGAAAGAGGAAAAAAAGGAAGAAAAAATGAAGAAAGAAAAGGGGAAAAAACAAAGACAGGAAGAAAGAAAAACAAATTAACAGTGTCAAGATGGGAGAGGGTGTTTAAAGCATATTCTCACAGACTTGGTGTTATTTTAGCCAAAGGCTGCTAAATACTGACCTGTAGCAGGTGAATTTCTATGTAGTAAATGACTGAAGTTTTTACTCATTACTCATTGGTTGACATTAGTTTTCAACTATAGCTTTTTTTTTTTCGACCATTCATAAAAGGGTGAAACATCCAGACGGTGTTCACATCTTCAATAGATATTAGAGGCTAATAAAATACATGTGAAAATACATTTTTACAACAGGGAAAATAACAAGAAGACATAAAACTGCCACAATACTCCTCTGTTTTTAGTATTTTGTCTTTCAGTCTTTCAAATAATAATTATTTTAATTTTTTTATGAGTCCAGGTCCAGGAGTTTCACCAGCTGGAGTCCAACTTGCAGGTGTGTCAGTTTTTGGCCGACACCAGGAAGTTCCTGCACCAAATGATCCGCACCATCAACATCAAGGAGGAGGTTCTGATCACCATGCAGATAGTTGGAGATCTTTCCTATGCATGGCAGATCATTGACAGGTACTTATTGATGACGCATTGTAAAACGTTTCAGAAATATTACAGAGCGGCATAAATTGAAGCGAGATTCAGCACAGCATCAGTAAATCAACAAATAAATAATTATGATGAGAAAAGTTGGCTTTTTAATAACTGATTTTTATGTATTTATTTTTTGTGCAGCACGGTTATTTTGTGTTTCTAGATTGTCTGAATTAAGCCAAGAATAGCAGTAACCATAATGGCTTAACTTTCCTTATCTCAAACCGTCCTAAAAAGACACCGAGCTCCAATTATTTAGATTTTTGGTCTTATTTGTGCTCTTACTTTTGTCTGCGTGCGGCAGTTTTCCTCATTCTCCTCCTGACTTTCGTTTTGTTCTGCAGCTTTACATCTATTATGCAGGAGAGCATCAGAGTCAACCCATCCATGGTGACAAAGCTGAGAGCCACGTTTCTGAAGGTGAGGACCGTTTTGTACGTCGGCCACATGCAGGCGCTCAAACATCGGATAACGAGCACGGATAAATTATTCACGCCGTTGTTGTGACGTACGTGTGCTTGGTGGGAAATGATCATCTTGTGGGTTTTGTGTGTGACCAGCTGGCTTCTGCGTTGGATCTGCCGTTGCTGCGCATCAACCAGGCCAACAGCGCCGACCTGCTGAGTGTCTCCCAGTTCTACTCTGGAGAGTTGGTGGCTTACGTTAGAAAGGTACGTAGCGATGCAGTAACTTGCAAAAGTCTTCAGACCATTTGGACTTTCTCAAATTTGATTTATTTTGCATGTATTTGTTTGGGATTTGTTTTTATGCCACAAAAAGAAATGATGCACTGTTCTTATCACACTTTACAAATGAAATTGTGAAAAGTGTTTTGTATTTTGTTTTCAGCTCCGATGAGTCAATGTAGAAACCTTTTATCCTCTGATTACTCCACCAGCTTTGTATCCATAGCGACGGAAATGTGTGACATTTTTTCTTACAAAATAGTTCTCACTCAGTCAGATTGGATGGAGAGCGTCTGCTAACAACATCTTTTTAAAATGTTGTCAATGATTCTCAATTAGTTCATTTTCACATGTCATTATGCTTCGATAAAGCATTTCATAGCTTTGTCTAGACTAAGATTAAGTTAAACTCACGTGGTCTGTGAGACAAAATCCAAATAAAACACCCAGAGATTTGAGGTTTGCAGAGCATTGAAATCTGGAAGCACTTTAGGGATTTGCCTCCTGTGCAGTTAGTGACTGAATTATGATTGTTTCCTGAAACGTCTGCTTGACAGCTTGCCAAAACTGTAAACTTTTCCCTACAGCTTAATGCACTTTATAGCAAACAACGTTAACGTTGTGGTTCTGCTCTGGTTGCTGTAGGTGCTTCAGATTATCCCAGAGAGCATGTTCACCTCTCTGGCCAAAATCATCAAACTTCAGATCCACGATATCATGGAGGTGCCCACGCGGCTGGATAAAGACAAGCTGAAGGACTTCTCCCAACTAGGAGCCCGATACGAAGTAAAGCCACCGTCGCGGTTCAGTCTCACTCCTCCTCCAGTGCTCACTGCATGCCAATGAAGTGGAAGAAAACTCCTTTGATCCGGCATTAAATTAAGAAGATAGATAAGAGGCCCTTATGACGCTCTGTTTTGATGTTGATTCATCTGCTGGATGGGAGTCGAGGGGTGAGGGGGGGTATGGGGGGGTGTCGTGATCGCTGGCGTTTCGGAACATTTTTTTCAGTTCCCACTCGCGGCTTTTCATGCAAAGAACAAATTAAACGGGAGGGCTTTGTGTGGAGACAGATTGCGGCGGTAGAGTTACTTGAAGTGCTTTTAATTAGAAAGCGAACGGCAGAGGTCACAGCTTTCGTTTTTGAAATGGCTTCAAATGAAATGTGATTTCTGCGGGTAACATAAATGGGTCCTTGCAAACGAAAACAAGAGAGTCAATGTTAATGCAACTTAGACAAAGTGTCTCAATGATGGTTATAGTAGAATGACTCTGTCTCATACTGGCCTGATTTGAGTGTGTGGATGTGTCAAACTAAGGGCCCGGGGACCAAATCTGGCCCACCGCAGCTTTTTATGTGGCCCTTTAGACTCTAGAGGGCCACATAAAACTAACTTTCAAGATTGAAGTTGTGTCCTTAAATATTATTTTTATTAGTCAAATCAAAGCTGCTTTTATCTGTGTGCTTCTGAATTATATTAATGTGAAAATATGTTCAATACTATTTCATTTTAAGATTACTCCCGCCTCTCAAACCCTCAAACATCTCTCTTCTTAATGCCATTCCAGGTGGCAAAACTCACCCATGACATCTCTATCTTCACGGAAGGCATCCTGATGATGAAGACCACCTTAGTGGGAATCATCAAAGTAAATGTTTCCCAACTCAATTTCCACAAAGTACAGTTTGTATAATTTTCGTCATTGACGTGTGGCGTTACTTTAGGTGGATCCCAAGCAGCTTTTGGAAGATGGCATCAGGAAGGAGCTGGTGAAGAGAGTGGCATATGCTTTGCACAAAGGCTTAACCTTCAGCCCCAAGGCTAAGGTGAGGCATCAGATCTGTTTTTCGCTGATGGCAACGCCGCTCGGAGCCTTTGGCAGTCTTCAGTTCCGATTACATCGATAGTCAGAAGTGAAGATCGTTCTCCGGGACGCTTGCCAGAAACAGATTACATGCGAAACATTCTTCCTTCTGGCTTAACTCTCAATGAAGACATGTTTTAGTCATTTTGCCGCCTTTCAAAGGCAAACGTGAAATGTTACTGAATACGAATACGTTCTCAGCCCAGCGAACTGATGCCGAAGTTGAAGGACATGGCGGCCACCATGGACGGCTTCTACAGGTCCTTCGAGTACATCCAGGACTACGTCAGCATTTATGGCCTTAAAATCTGGCAGGAGGAAGTTTCTCGCATCATCAACTACAACGTGGAGCAGGAATGCAACAGTTTCCTCAGGACTAAGGTCAGGCTTAATACACAACATGCTTCTTAAAGCTTCTATGACAACCCCATGGAAGATTTACTAACAAATGTTTATCTCTCTTCTAGTTAGAGTGGTTATTATCTATTCATTTTGCTATTAATTGTCCCATTAATAGATTTGTTTTTGCTGCCATGCAGATCCAGGACTGGCAGAGCGTCCATCAGTCCACACACATACCCATTCCAAAATTCCCATCTGTGGATGAGTCGGCCACCTTCATTGGTCGTCTCTGTAGAGAGATCCTACGAATCACCGATCCAAAGTAGGTCACATTCTGATTACAAAACTTCTACAATTACTTTCTATATTCATTGGCTTCATGGTTGGAGATTTCTAGTAAGCCTGAAAATAAATTCACCTTTTGTTTAGAATAATCCCACATTGAACATTCACTGAAAATACAACCTTCAATTTGTGATAGAGAGTTAATTGTTTTTACAATTTACTGGTGGTGAAAATATTTGTACTCCTTGTTGTTGTTGTTCACACAAGCAATTTGAATTACTTACGAGGATCTAGAAACTAGGTTATGTCCAGACTTCAGGATTCCCTTTAATGCTTTGTTCTCTACAGCTCACAAGTTTTCTGTGGGTTTTAGATCTGAAAACTGAAATAGCAGAAGATTGATCATTTCTGTGTGGATTTGGATTTCTGGCACATTTTAAAAATCTTTTGGTGTTTCAAAAGCAAACCTCACATCACTGCCATGTATTATAACATGGTGCTCAAAGCCTTTGGAAAATAAATAGTCAAACTGCAACCTGTATTTCAACATATTTATCCTTTGCTCATGTGAATCCACCTGGACAGTTTAGGGCCTAAAAGCTCAGGAGCTTATTTTATGTCAATAATTCCTTAATATTGATGAAAAAGTTCCAATTCCACTGGCAGATCATTTCTCTTATGACTAGTACTTGTTCACAAATATTAAAGAATGATTTACTTACAGCAAAGTCCAAAATCTTGTCGAAAAGCCACTTGTAAGTCAGTCTCGTCTTATTTCAAGTGTACTAAGATATTTGCACAAGAAACTAGACCAGAAACACTTAGTAAGATGTTTTTATAGGGTGACATGTTACATCGACCAGCTGAACACCTGGTACGACTTGAGGAGCCACCATGAAGTGACCAACAATAGGTTGTTCTCCGAGATCCAGAGCACCCTGGGCACATTTGGTCTGAACGGACTCGACCGACTGCTCTGCTTCATGATCGTCAGGGAACTTCAGGTAATCAAACTCACATCCCAGATCCTTCTTACAAATTCACTGAAGCCCTCTGCTCACATAGGCTTACTAATATTCATTCTCCAACCTGATTGTGTCTTCAGAACTTCCTGACAATGCTCCAGAAAACCATCCTTAAGGACAAAGCGGCGGTGGATGTTTTCAAAACTGTGATAGCTGCTGTCAACCCAGTACAAGGCATTGTGGGTAGGTATTTACTCAGAAAAATGTACAATCTGTCAGATTTTTTTCTTGTACATCTTCCTTATTATTTTTATTTTTTTGTTTCAACAGCTAATGCCAGCAAACTCTATGCAAGCGCTGTGGCCAAATCACAAAAGATCTGGGGTGCATATCTGGAATCCATCATGAAGGTAGCAACTTCCTGTTGACCTAGGAGGGAATGGAAAATAAGAGGCACTGTCAACTTTCCGTCAGAAACGCAGAGCTTTTAAATGATGTAAAGGGTCTGAATTGTTGTAGGTTGGCCAGATGCAGATTCTCCGGCAGCAGATTGCAAATGAGCTGAACTACTCCTGCAAGTTTGACTCCAAGCACCTGGCAGCTGCTCTGGAAAATCTCAATAAGTACGTCTATTCACCAAGCAGAGAATATTTTAATCGTGTCTCAGCACTTAAATGGCTTTCCTGTTGCCAGAGCTTGAAAGAAAGGATTAATTTCAGAATGTACATACAGTATTAATGCAGATAGGGCTGAAAGGATTAGTTGGATTATTTGCAATTAATGGATTATTTGAATAGTTGACTGGTTGACTCAAAAAAGGTCATTTGCTGGAAAAACTAACATATTCAGAGCTGTCATGAAGTCAAAACTATAAAAAGTATGTATACATTTTGAGTTTGTAAATAGGTTTTTGGAGTTTTAGCTTCGTCTTGTTCAGATTTTCTCAAAGAATACTATGTTATTGTGTTTTAGGCAATAAAATGGCAATTATCTCATTTAAATGGGTAGCTGAATTACTCCTGCAGGTACTCATTTAAATTACTAAAAAAAATTATTTGCATCTTGTAATGAATTTCTAAAACTGTCTACAACAGGCTTGAGTCGTGATAAAGAAATCTGTGGAATGTGCCATTTTTTAAATCTGGTCAAGCAACATTTGTGTTGGATATAAATGTAACGTCAGAAAATGTTTCTCAATATGCTTGTATCTCACCAGGTCTCTGCTAGCAGACATCGAAGCCCACTACCAAGATCCAACCCTGCCCTATCCTAAAGAAGACAACACTCTTCTGTACGAGATCACTGCCTACCTGGAGGCCGCTGGCATTCATAACCCACTCAATAAGGTTTGCAAAAACAAAGGTTTCACTTGCAATTCAGTGATTTTGCCATTTTCATGTGTCTCATTTTGCCTTATCGGTTTATATCTTCCACAGATATACATCACAACAAAACGTCTTCCGTACTTCCCCATCATTAACTTCCTGTTTGTTGTTGCTCAGCTGCCTAAGCTTCAGTACAACAAGAACCAGGGTAGCTTCTTGTGCAGTTTTTCTTTTTACGTCTTATTGGTGGTCTATTTTGGTTTAGCTCGTCACATAAAATCTCAGTAAAGTACTTTGTAGTTGGTGGTTGGAACATCACAGAAACATAAAAACAAGTATGTTGACTTTCCTGCTTTTTGACTGACTTCCTGGCTCGTTTTCTTAAAGGAATGAGCTGCAGGAAGGCTACAGACCCAGTTGACTGGCCCCCACTAGTACTCGGGATGCTCACGCTGCTCAAGCAGTTCCACTCCAGATACACGCAGCAGTTCCTGGCTCTCATCGGCCAGTTCATCCGATCTATCATGGAGCAGTGCACAAGGTAACAAAACGGCAGAAAACGTTGATTCTTGGGGTAGTTTCTGGTTGTTTTTTAGAGCTTCATAGCTGCACATTTCAGTTTCTGTTTTATTCCACAACAGTCAGAAAATCCCAGACATGCCTTCAGATGTGGTGGGAGCGCTGATGTTCCTCGAAGACTATGTGAAGTACACAAAACTCTCACGCAAGGTAGGGCAACAATCAGTTTATCTTACTTACCCGAAAAGGCGACAAGGATCTGTAAATGTTAAAAAAAAAACGTATAATTTTTATATATACGTGTTTCACAATGCCTGTCTGTAATGTATTAAGCAGCCAAATCTAAAACATTTTGACAGCTTATTTGTGTGATGGTAACATTTTTCTCCTCTTTCCTCTGTATTCTAAAGGTGGTTGAAGCTCACGTGCCCAGTTTTATTTTTGATGAGTTCAGAACAGTACTGTGAAGATCTGGCTATGTCATTTCATCTTAAGATCCCTCCACTTGCTGCCTGGGGTTTTTCTCCATTCCAAACATTTTGTGTTGTAGTAATGGAAAAAGTACAAGTGGTATACATATCAACAACAATTTTGTTGTTAGTTAAAATCTTTCAGTAAGATACTGTACTTTTCCTTTCCTGAAATATAGACCTTTTAAATATTTTTTTATATGTCATATCAGGAGAATTGAAGGTGTTATAATAATGCCTTATGAATGTAAGCCTCCTCTAGTGGTTTACTTGCATTTCATGTGTTAAACTAATACAATCTGCACTAATTTTGAGTTGTACAATAAAGCTAATGTGGATTGCCTTTATGTACTAATAATTTGTGCCATTGTTTACTGAAATTTGCCAATAAAAAGGATTCTTGATAATCTCCCCATTAGTTTTTTTTTTTTTTTTTTTACATCTGGTTTTTATGTGATTCTCTTATTTTGAAAATAATTTACCCGGAAATGAAGCATTAGAAGGTTTTGAAGGGGGTTTTCATCCCTGTATAGTCATTTGGTTTAAATGTGTGTTTTCTAAAAGCATTAAAAAAATTAAACACAGTAAGTCGCTGTTTCTAAACTTAATGAAATAACTTTGCGGTTAGCTGTGTTAGCCGTAGCAGGTTGCCGCGGACGTTAGCAGGCTAGGCTAACCTGAAGTCGCCTCTTGTCACCAAAGACGAACGTTACAGTTGAAGATGTCTCTGAAAGCTGTGGACGGAATACTGTCCAGCTTGAAGTCATGTCAGACAGACCTCGGGACAGGAATGGACATCGTGACAGATGTTGCTATGGACCTAGTGGAAGCTGAAGGTAAATATCACAGACTGATCATTTCTTTGGTACAGTAACAGTTTTCTTCAGCGTTTTTGTTGTACTGCTTTTAATTAACGTATTAGGGGTAGAATGTTTTTTAAAAAAAAGACGTTTTTCAACTATAATAATGAAACTGATACATGTTCATATACTACTACTATTACAAAATGAAAGTCCTCTCCTCTGATCTTCTCCCCAAACCCTTATGATTGTGTATTAGGAGGATCCAGATGTAACATTCACCTTTTGATGTCATATCTGCATGTTTGCATTCTACAATCAATATTTTTTTTAGGAAAGTTTAACCAAACAGTCTATGTATTCTGTGATTCTTTATTATACAATTTTTTTTCTTAAGAATTATATGAATACCTTAATGTTTCGACTAACAGCATCTTTATTATCTAGGTGATTATGGGACAAATAAAACTTAGTGGAAATAATAACTTTGATATTTTGACTTAGTGAAGGAAACAGTTGTGACAAGAAAATAAGCTCAGTCTTACTGATTGACTTACTCTCATTGACACAATGTGAAAATTAAATTAGTAGCCCATCAGTGAGTTTTGAGATGCATAACTTATCATCATGTGTATGTTCATATGATATTATTTCTATCATGACTGAATGTTAGCTGGCTGAGAAAATTCGCTTTGTGCACAGCTTTGGAGCTGTTAATAGTACTAAAATTCAATGTGATCTTTTTAAACATTTGCATTTGGTTATCAAAATGATCAAATTCAAATCAGATAAAAAATTTTTTTTACAAATATTAAAATAGAAACTTTAACTAAATGTGTTCCATCTGCCAAATTGAAAGTAAGCTACTAATTAATTTGTGTCTTATCAGAGATTTAAGACGCTTGATCTCTGTGTGCTGTTATTATCAGATAACATTTACGTAAATAAAGCAGTTTAATAATTCCCTGCGTGTGTGTGTGTGTGTGTGTGTGTGTGTGTGTGTGTGTGTGTGTGTTTTGCTCAAGATGAAGAGATGAACCCTGGCATCAAAGAGATGGAGGCCATGATTCTGCAGTGTGCGAAGCTGGACAGGGAGATAAACTACTTTGTTGATATTGTACAGCAAGCCACAGCTGAGGTGAATCACAATGTGTCATAATCAGAATCCTCCAAGTGGAAAACACTTCAGCACTACTGTTATTTCACCAAGATCAAACATAAGAGGGATTATGGAGAAGAGGACTTTTATTAATGAAAAGTACCACGTAAATGTTTGATTCCCGAATACATCATTGGAGCTTCTGTTTGGCATTTCTTTTTACTTGATGTTTTTCACATCTAATAAATCATTTTGAAGCTTTTGGTCAATTATATTAAACTTCTTTTCTGGTTTAATAAGCTGACTAACGTGTTTCTTTCTGTAGGTCACTCCCCAGCAGCCAGAGGCCATGTTCAGCCTGTCTGCCAAAGTGAAGGAGCGGTTTGCAGAGAGAATTGCTCAACTCTCCAACGCTGACCTGAACAATCACCAGAAAGTGGCCGCATTCAAGGAGAACATCAAAAACGCTCTGCAACAAGGTTAGACTTTGTGCTTCTGTTGGTCAGGTATTGATTTATGTGCAAAGTATTTACACTCCTTGAACCTTTCCGGCACTATCTCGTATTAAAACCCCCAAATTCTGCGTGTTTTGGTTGGGATTTTATGTTGGTTCGGAATTGTGTATGGCACAATTCCGAACCTACCAAAACATCGCTTTTTTAAACTGAGGGTTTTTTGGCCAACATGCAAAATGCTGTTTGTGCTGAAAAACTAACTGTACATCACCTTAAACACATCATCCCTAAGGGAAAACATGAGAGTGGCAGCAGCATTCTGTGGGTGTGCCTCTCTTCAGGAGGGACAGCGAAGGTAGTCGGAGTTAGTGGGAACTTGGATGGAGCTGAACAGCAGAACGATCCAAAACATACATTCAATGGTGCTTGCTGCTCCCAGATTCTCTCCATTCAATCTGACTGAGCTTCAGCTATTCTGAAAAGAGAAATGGACAGACGTGTCACTTTGCAGGTGTACAAAGGTGCAAGGGACACATCCAATGACTTGCAGCTGGAACTTTAACAAAAGATAGTACGTACATGAGGGTATTATGACTCAGGTCGCTGAATATAGAGGGATATTTAGCTTTTATTTGTTTTTTACCACATGGAAAATGGGACTTAAACTAACAATTATTTTAGCAATCCATTATTCTTCTATTTTTTTTTCTTTAGAGAATTTGACCCACATGAAGCTAAAACTATCACATTAGAGGACTTCTGGGTGGAACATATTTACAAAGTTGTTTTTTTTTTTAATATTAAATGCAAAAAGTATTTATTTTTTGTACCGTTTTGGTTTAATTACTTCTCTGAGCTAGTATGTCTTTCAGCAAATGGGTTTTTATGAGTGTGCATAATCCAGTCAGCGATTAATCGATTACTAAACCAGTTGACGATTATTTCAATAACCAATTAATCATGATTCATTTGATCAATCGTTTCAACCCTAATAGAAAATGTAACTGTAATTCTGTGTTTGTGGTAAATGTTTCATGGGAAACTTACAGACTTTGTGCATGGGGATTTATTTTGGAGCAAAATCCATCCCCACTGAAGTGCTTCATTCTGGCATATTCCATAAGGCTAATCCTGTCCAAGCACGGCTCTTTTGCATACTGGGTGTCTTCCAGTCGTCCTGTTGATGTTCCAGTTCATCATCATCGACTTGCTATGATTGGACACAAGCTGCGTGCATGTTGTGTTTTCTCTAGCCGACCAGGATCCTGCAGAGGGCATAGAGGAACTCGACGAGGACATCGCCGTCACCCAGAGCCAGGTCAACTTCACCTGCCCGCTCACACAGGTAAATCATTCCTGGAGGCTTTAACACTTTCTTTTCTGAACTTCCCATTAGAAATCACTCACTTTCCAGTTTCAGCAACTGAATGTGTGGGTTTTTTTTTTTCTATCTCTCTTTCTTTCTTTTTTCGTTCTAATAAGTTTTGTTATTCAAAGCAACCTGCTGTGTCTTATCTGCATTTGAGGTGGAGATGCTGAACCCGATGAAGAATAAGAAGTGCAACCACCACTACGACGAGGAAGCCATACTGAGTCTGATCAAAACAAAGTACAGCCAGAAAAAGAAGTGCCGGTAAGACACTCTCCCTGCGAGGACGCTTAGAGAGTCGAGTCAGGTTCAGCGCCAGTAAACAACTCGGCAGGTTGGCATGGGACCAGCAGCAGGCTGCCTTTAATTGCTTAAAAAAAAATAAATAACACGGATTCCTCATTATAGCGCTTTGATGTTGGAGTCGAGCTAAATGTGGAGCTCTGATAGAATCCCAAAGAAACTCTTCCATTGTCCATTCTTAAGTTTTTGATGGAGCCTTTAATGAAATTCTCAATAAATACTAAATAAATCTAGCTGCTGCAGGATCATCTCAGTAAATAAGAGTAATATTGAAAAGACCAAATTTCTGAGTCAGATCAGAAGGTGATGAAAGATTGATGAAAGTAGTTACTGTAAGCCTGAAACCTAGAGTATTACAAAGCTTGAATGTCGTAAATGAACAATAAAATTATTTTTAATGCAGAAATGTTGGCATTTCTGCATTAAATGGGCCTCTTTTTGCATGAATTCCTGCATCAGTGCAGAGTGACATGGAGGAGGATTTTAAAAAGTCCAACTTTCTTCATGTTCTTTCTTTCTTTCCCAAAACTCTTCAATGCTCTTTTCTTCACAATCCCCTCCAGGCTGCAGTCGTCACACTTCTGCTTGACCACACTTTTCTACCACACTTTTTCCTTCCACTTTCTTTTAGTATTCTTAGATGAAACACACTTCCAGTTTTTTATTAGCAAAGATGAACCAAAATGAATGTTCAAAATAAGCTTCTTTGTGACATGAACCTATATAATTTATGACTTTCATTTCTTGAATAAAGTTACTGAAATATCCAAACTTTTAAATGATCTATTTTATAAAGATGCACCTGTATACGAGGTAGGTTTGCACTCAGTTATCTGACAGAACATGTTGGAACACAATTCTCAAGTAGGCCTGCAGAGAGCTTCTTGTGCGTTAAAAGTTGCTTTCCGTTTGAACATCTCAACATGTGGTGTGTGTCCTCCAGCTGTCCTGTGGTTGGCTGTGGAAACGGAGACGTCAAAGAGTCCGACCTCATTCCTGACCATATGCTAAGGAGGAAAATCCAGAACCAAAAGCGCAAAAGCAACCAGACATGATGCTCTGCTTTGTATTTCTGTAACCTGTAGCTTTGAGAGCAGGAATTGTTGGTAATGTTTTGAAAATTTGTTTGGGGCTTTTTTTCTTCTAGCAGACAGTTGATGTTTTGACATTTTATTGCTTGTATATGAACGCTTCATATATTTTCTAAATAAATGGTATTAGCTCAAATGACTTTTTTCTTCTTATTTTCACCTGACGCAGTGTATTAATTTAACCATCAGAGGGCGCTGTTTCTCCAACATCAGTGTAGAATACAAACTCCAGCATGGATTCTGAACTCGGCCTCAGGTTTGGACGTTATCATGAGCCCCTCTGTCTTTTTAAGAGAATCGCAACTAAATAATGAAAAAAAATACAGCTTCTTAAAGGAAAGCGCTTTATTCTCTCAGCGGTAACAAAAGGAAATTCTGAATCAGGAATGTGAGCAAGCCATAAACAAACTGTTCTGCCACCTCCTATGGGAAAGGCTCTTAGGTGATTACATTTCTCCTTACATGCTGAGAAGGACCATTGTTCCACAGAGAAACAAACAAAGGCTGCGTTGAGATGAAACTAGGTGAAGCTAATCGTCTTAATACCCTTGCATCAGGCATTCTTAAAGATCTCTAATAGCTCTGTCCATACAAGGCGCGAATCGCTCGGCAGTAAGAGCACTTTGCCAGAGGAGAAATCACCCAGCAATGAAAGCTCTGGCTGATGTTGACTTTTTCCATTTCGTTCTCGTTTAGGGGTAATTTCGAAATCATTTACTGTGGAAAACGGGGAACTCGTATCAGCGTAACATTCACAGCGCTGTGTTTGTACCAAGTTTTTAATTCAGGCATCTAAAATGAAGGCCTTAAAATGTCCTAAATTAATTTAAAATGATGTAAAATACGTTAATCACAGGTCTGATATATTGTCGTGGCAGGACTATATCTTTTATTATTATTATTTGCAGGACTTTTCTACCAGGCAAACGATTGAGTCGCCCGCAGACACCTTCATTGCATTCTGTCTCAGTGGTTGAGGCTACTGCTAACTAGCTGCTAATAAGCTGTTGCGAGCTACGTAGCTTTTTGCAACTATCATGGCATTGGTAAGTGCACATTGATTGACAGTTGGCTCGATGGCTTTCACCGATAAGAGGCTAGGTGCATTATGTGCAAACGCCCCCCAAAAGAAAAACTTTTAAGCTAGGCACTATGGGGATTAAGGTTAAAGAAAGCCTTATGCAACGTGAAAATTACAAAGCAGCTAACAAGAACCACAAGCAAATCCCAGAAATTTCACAATTACTCCGTTTTGACTTTAATACAGCAGGATCTCCCAACCATTCCTTGTATTTGTATTTTTTTTCAGTCTTAAATTTAATTCAAAAGTCTTAAAAAGTCTTAAATTTGTCTTGCTGAAACCTGTAGATATCCTTTGTATACTATTTAGAAGAATAGTACTTCATAAAAAATAAAAACAGTACATGGCACAGGCAGCTCAGTATGGCCGTATTCTACCTGGATTTTACACTTATCTCCTCAAAAAAAGAAAAAAAAACTGCTCGGGGTTGAAAATGGCTTCAACAGTAAGTCTGGGTATTTGGCTTGGTCCACGGAGAGTGAACCTTTGGCTCTCAAAGTGAACATATTTTCACTAAGTCTTGGCACAAGAGGATTGGCAGGAGCAGGGATTGAGTTGGACGGACTGGGAAGAGACTGAGGCTCAGATAAGACTTGAACAAACACAAAGTTCTGATGTGATCCAGGCGCACGCTCTGGGTCATTTCAAAAGAGTTTCAGCCCGATATTTAAAATGTAACGTGGATTCTTGTGCATTTTGACATGAAGAGTAACAATGCACATGCACAACATTCCTGGTAAAGATCAGTGAAAAGCCTTGAGATGAAGTCAGTTTATTGCAGTTGTTCGATTTAGACAAATCCAACACATTTTTGTAATTTCTCATTCTTTATTAAACTCTGAAAGCTGAGAGGCTGTTAATATTCCGTCCTAGAATGCGGTTAGATGTGCCCTTTTTTGTTGTTGATCACCTGCCTCCTTAGTGGTCTCTGCACGGCCCTGATTTGGGGGTTAAAAGTCACAATTATTGGTAGGTTTAACAACTTTTTTGTAATAAATGTAGTTTTATGTCTTACTTTTTAAAAGAAAATTGATAAATGTTTCTAGGAACTTTTAAAATATAAACCATGACTTTCTTTTCTGCCGTGCAGGGTATAATCTGATGTTATCTTAATGCCACCCAGTTGCTAGTGACAAAAAAGACAAAAAGTACACGCAAGGTGAATTTATTTTCATGCTCTTTATACATCTTCATCAAGAGTGCCAATAAATGTGTAGCACTCTCCCAGGCTTCCCGTCTAAAGTGAATAAAGCCGGTTTAGACTGATACTTGAAGTGCTACATGTACTTTACTGGAACTGATGTGAAGAGAGGGCACAGAAAAGAAACTATTACAACGACCTTGTTTCTAAAGGTTTAATGATTCATACCAGAAATGCATGAGTCCAATTATTTGTTTTAAATATTTTATCTCTGAAAAATTGTCAAAACAAACCTGCATGGAGCTTGCAAATTCTCCTTATGCATGGACGTGTTGTCTCTGGTTTCCTCCCACCGTCCAAAGACTTTCATGTTAACTGGTTTCCACAAATTGTTTTTCAGTATCATGGTGCGCACGCATGGTTTCTCAGCATTATACTGTGATAAAACTGTTATTTTGTGCAGATCCTTTCACTCATTGATCACCGGAGATGGGCAGCAGCAACCCTGTAAAGATAAGTGGTGTACGGATGGATGGAAATCTCACGCGCGTTGATGGGGCGGTTTTTAAGTAGAATATGGCTTAGCTGTGTTTTCTGAAATAAGCTGAAAACCCTGCGGGCTGTGTGCCGTTACATTTACATGCCATTAAATTAGAAAGCCAATCGAAAAGTTGCTTTATTTCAGGAATTCATTTCATAAAGTAAAACGTATAAAGACCCATTACACACCGCAATAATTCAAGTGATCAGTTCTGTTAGCTTTGATAGCTTTGGCTTGCAGCCAGTAAAAATCCAGCAGTACGACACTAATAAAAATTATCTTTAATACAGAGATGTTATGACCATGTTAAGGCCTTCACCATTATGGGGAAGACTGCTGAGCTGGCTCTCTGCAGCTGGCAGTCGTTGACGGCCTCCATAAGGAGCCTGTGACACAAAAGGTCAATTTGCAGAAAGGCTGACCACAGTTGGTGGTCAATGAGGTCGCTGAGCGAGCACGTCAATAGAAAGTTGAGCGGAAGGAAAAAGTGCGACACGAGCAACAGGTGTCCTTTTGGAGCCCAGGGAAGACTGTGAAGCGAAGTCCCTTTAGAGATTCTGGGGAGATTCGTAAGTCTCAATACTTCAAGGTCCACCACAAACGTATATGTAGCAGTGTGCCTGTGCTTAACTTTTAGGTTTCACTTTTAAATTAATTAACAAATAAATTGACTTTCAGATTAGTATAGTGAGGACCTATATAGTGAGGTGATAACATTTATTTTTTTAGCTGCTGAACTCTTTCCACCCTGTGTGAATTAACCTTTTGCTTGTTACCTAATTAAATAAAAATAAAATAAAGTGCTTTTCATAATTTGGAGGCACCTTCCCCTGAGTTTCACTTGTTCTCAATTGTTGCTTCCATTATATTTACCTGCGATATTTTAGGTTAAACTCCAAGTTGGAAGGACCGACCAAATAATTTTCGCTTCTTTTGCTCTGTTTAACAAGCTGAACATGTGATCTAATGAGCTAAAGTGTTACCTGGACGATGCAGTTACACACGATGAATGGAACTAATAGAAAAATGATAAATTAAAAGGAACTGGAAACTGCCAGAGAGAACGTTCCTAAAAGGCAGATTTTTCTTTCTTATTTCAAGAGTTGAAGTGTTTTCTGGCTTACTGTCGCTTTAAATGACACCTCCTCCCAGCAGTCGGTGGATCCTGAGCGAGTTTCATTGCAACAAACACTGGGCTTCATACAACAGGCAGCCTGTGTCTGTGCAGCAGCCTGAACCACACGGCGCAACAAGCCGCCGCACAGGAAGGACAAAAGCTGCCGCTCATGGTTCCCCATGTAAGCGCGGAAGAGACTCGGAGCTGCTGAACTACAGGTGAGTTTGCCGCAGGTGACAGAAAATGAGTTAATCTAACAGGTTGGCGTTACACCGGCAATGTAGGTCATAAGCAGCGTTTTAATGTGCTTTAAACGCAGTCAAAAATGTTCCGTAACCACCTCCTGCCGGAGAGTTCAGGAGGAAATGTGAGCCAACAGGTGATTCAGGTCACACCTGTTGGGAACGAGCTGGAGTTAAACTTTGCCTTCAATGTCCTCTCTTCCGTTTCCTCGCAGATCTCAACAGTTGGTGGTCGTTTGTGGGGGAGCACAGCCTTACAGCTGGACATGGATCGCCGGTGCCCCTCGTCTCCGTTTTGGATTTAATTCCGACTCTGCCTCCTCCTCCTTTCCGTCTCCTGCTGAGGTGTGAGCGCAGAGAACAGGTGGATCCTGTCCGCGTGCCTGTGTGTGTGTGTGTTTGCACGCGCGCGCGTGCCGTTTTAATCTCGTCTTTATGGGGAACCAGGTGGAGAAACTAACGCACATCAATTACGCGGAGGTACCAACGTCGGACCCGAACGGCTTCGATCCGGATGGCGACGGAACGCGGATCGGCGTCTCTTACATTTTCTCCAACGACGACGACGACCAGGACCAGGACGACAACCTGGACCACTTCCCGCCGGACAGCCGGCCGGTGAGCCACGAAGAGAAGCCCTTCGACCCGGACAACGAGCTGGAGTGCGTTGTCTACTACCGAGACGAGTGCGTCTACGAGCGGAGCTCCGGAGCCGCGTCCGTCTCCCCGGAGAGCCTCCTGGCCAAGTGCAGACCGGGCGACCTGCTGGAGTTCGTGGCCACCGGCCAGTACCCGCACTGGGCCGTTTACGTCGGCGACTTCCAGGTGGTGCACTTGCACCGCGCCGAGGTCAAGAACAACTTTCTGACCGACGTGAGCCAGGGGAAGAAGGGCAGGATAGTGAACGGCCTGTACCGGCACCGTGCGCTCCCGCCGGAGGTGATCGTGCGCAACGCCATGGATCACGTCGGAACCAGAGACAGGGACCTGTGCTGGAGGAACTCCGAGTGTTTCGCGGCCTGGTGCCGCTTCGGGAGGCGGGAGTTCAAAATCGGGGGGGAGATACGGATCGGGAAGCAGCCGTACAAGTTAAAACTGCTCTTCTCCGAGAAGAAGAGCCACGTGTTGGAGTTTCAGTGCCTGGAGGACGTGATCATGGAGAAGCGGAGGAACGACCAGATCGGCAAAGATGCCGTGATGCAGGAGCTGGCCAACCATCTGAATGCCACGCACGACCTCAAAGAGGAGCGCTTTGTAAACTGATGGGTTTGTCTTGGACTTGTCGAAGGAGTTGTTGGACGGGAGGACGTGTGCTGGTGTGAGCTCTGTTGCCTCTTGATGAGCCAGTCTAGAGCGGCTGTATCACTCTGCCACAGGATGTGCAGAAGAAAAGGAGGGAGGAGGTGGAAAGTTTATCTTCACAAACTTTGATATCCGGAGCAGCACTTGCTCCATTCTCAAGTGCTTTAGCAAGGAAGCTCTCAAGGCTTGAGAAGAATATTCAATACCCTAATTTGCACTGGCAAGTTAAAATAACACAACGACCCCCACACACTCGCCTAAGTTCCTCTCTCCTCTCTTTAAATTACCTCAACCTCAAGATCAACTGAGTTACTGTGATGAATTTGCATGAGATCTACTTGCAGCCTTATCTGTTAGGAGAAAAAAATAAGATTTAAACGACCCTTGAATCTTTGCACACTTGTGAGGGACCCCCTCCCACGTGACCCGAGACCGAGTTCTCCAAGTGTGTGTTGCCCGTCGTAAAACTCAGGTGCCGGATACTGATGCAGAGTGAGAGACTACCTGTAGCTTTTATCACTGTTTTCTCTCAGTGTTAAAGATTCCCATGTGTTGCTTTATAGCCAATCATCTCACAGCTTTACCTGTGGACCTTCCTGTTCATAGCCATATTTGTGCACCTTTAATGATTCGCCACTTTTAACAGTTTATTTTTCTTGACAAAACTAAAACGAAAATCATGTTTGTATGAAGGCTTATGGAATAAATTTATATTTGAAGATTAACGTTTTATCCTTGCATGTTTTTTTTCTTCTTTCCCCCTAGAAAGGTGACATGTGAAAGCAAAGCCAGCCCAAGGTAGAAGCAAACCAAGCGGCTGTCTTGGACCACTGAAGTGTTAGTTTTCATATAAGTCAAGTTCACAGACGTAATCTCATTGTGCATAAGGAGACATATATGGTAATTGTGGGGGGAAAAAAGTTGTGACCAAAACACGCAAGCGTATTTTAAAATGTTTGTTTTTTTTTAACTTTATACGCATTTTGTCATCATGTGTTGGTGCAGTGCCTTAAAAAAAGTATTCGAGAAAGAAAAAAATATTCTCCAAAATATTTGAACAAATATCTGAAAAGTGTGGTGTACTTTTATATTCAGCAGCCCCCTTTTTATGCAGTGCAAGTCACCTAGTTAGTTAATAAAGTCAAGTAGAGTTTTAATCAGAGAATCGTGTGGCAGCACATAAAAATGCATGCAACATTTCATTTGTAAAAAATAGTTTAAAACAACTTATTAATTCCCTTCCGATTCACAATTATGCAAAACTTTGTGTCAAAATGCGTTCTTGTTGGTGGTTATGAAACAGTTCCAGACTTTCAGAAGGTGTATGGATGGTTACATTCTAGTTGTGAATCATGATAATATCTCAACCAGATGATATTAAGTGAAAACGTGTTGAACTGTGGCGTCTGAATGTGACTCAAAGCTGCCTGAACTGTCTACAGGTAAAATGGCAAACTATAGTGGCCTTAAGAGAGGCTGTTGTTGGTCAACTTAAAATTAAAGCACCGTTTTTATGTAAATGTTTGCTTTTCTCAGGCAGCTCTGTCAAACCACTTCAGCATCAGCTTCTTTTGTATTCCAGCCGTATGATGGCATCTTGCTTTGTTTACATCCCCGCTCCCGGATAAGTCCTTATTTAAAAAATTTGCCCGCAGGCTAAAATATTCTCCGCCCTTACTTGTCATTCAGGCCATTACTCTGAGTTACAGAGTGTTTTTATATTTAATGAAATAAAAAAAAAAAGTACTTCTTGTTTTTCTACACAGGAAAAAATCGTTTCAACTTAAACTGCTGATGAACCCTTTTCTAAGGTTCTGTATCTTACAAGAGATATCATTGAGGATAGTTATCACTTATGTCATTTCTGAAAGGTTGGAACAAAAGTGCCATCCACAAGCATTGAACTCCATTGAACGTTTTCACATTTTGTGACTTTGCAACTACAAACGTCCAACTGTTTACGTCCTTGAAGTAATGCTGAACTGTGAAGTGGGAGGTAAATGATACGACGTGGTGCTCCGTCTTTTAGCTTATAAAGCTGGAGAGTATGCTACACATTAGCGACCAGTCAACAAGAAAACAAATTGCAGTCACTGCAATTAAAAACCTACCCCAGCTACTTGCCATGCTTTTCAGTTTTATTTGTAAAAGAAAGATGTCATGCATCACTTTTTCATTCCTCTCCCTCTCCTCCCCTGTGCTTCAGAGGAAGCTCATGATCGCAGCTCTCACAGGCAGTCAGTAACTTCTGCCTGTGTGCTTTCCTCAGGTAATATATGGAAATAATGCTGTAGTCATTTTGTGGCAGGTAAGGTCCCACCGGACCGAGAGCAGGAATATAATCAACACTGCTTCCAAAAAGGAACGCTGCCGGACACATTAGCATCTCCTCAAATCTCTGTGGTCTGCTGCGCTGATGAAACGTGAGTTGTGTGTGATGCATATTTATGATAAGCAGACTCTGTTTTTTTTCATTTTCTCTTTCTCTCTCATAGCACCAAACAGATTTGGAGCGACACCGGCTGAAGCACAGTATTATAAGCAGCTTCCAGTGCAGTTGTGTAACTGTGAATATTAACTCTTTCTTTTTTCTTTTTTTCATCATGTGTCAGAAACAGAAATGGGATTACACTTACATTAATTAGATTTACTCTGCATAAATTTGTACCTCTTCAGCTCCATCTATGCACTGACCATACAGCGTGAGGCGCGCTGTTATGCTGTGAAAAATAGTCGAATGCTAGCGGCTGTGCATGCATTGTTGCACAGTTTCCTAAGAGAAACCTCAAAGCTGACGTGTGGGGTTGCAAGTTTTGGTATCTCATAAAAAAAAAACATTTTTTTGGGTTATGAATTTTCAAATGACTCTTGCAGTCTGTATCACCTTTGTTCCTAAGGTTCCATGATAAATTGGACATTACCAAAAAAAAAAAAAAAAAAGGTGTCGAAAAGTAAATGAACGTGAAAGCGGCCACATGTGTCGCAGACCGGGCAGGGAGTGGGTTGCCTTGTGGCGTTCCTAACGATTTAAAACTCCACAGGAGACAAGCAATTAAACTAGTCCCTGTAATCATTAAAGCGGTCTCGCATTTAGTCCCACTATTTTGAAAGGGATCATGTTGTGCTCATTTACAATTTTATCATTTTATTTTGTCGGGTTACAAAGCTGACCAAAAATGTGTGTGTGTGTGTGCACGTGTGTGTGTGTTTTTTTATACACACTGCATATTTTACGCAATTTATTCTGGAAAATAAATTCCTACTTTTACATTTCACAAAATTATAAAATATTCAAATCCGTGCCACACTGAAGAACTTGTGTGTGTGTGTGTGTGCGCACAGTGAAGTTGTTTAATGTATTTTGTTTTCTTTTTATGTTTTGAATACATTAACAAAATCTTGCATAATCCATGTCTTTTACCTTTAATAACATTATTTACACAACTACAAATAACTTTACCAGTAATTATTGAACACAAAACCTTTAAAAATACACATCGGTTGGTAGGCAACAGAATGCTTTTTTTCCCCTCAAAAACTCAAAACTTGACAGCACAGCCAAATATATACAGACACACTTTGTATCGCAATGACAAATTACATAAAAAGTACATAAAGTTATTTTTCCAAACACCAGAGCTCACTCTGCTAAAGGGCCTCCTGCTCTGCATATAAACCTGAATTGTAATCCATTTCTAAAGCTTCTCCTACTGTGATTTAATATGTGTAAAACCTTGGGAAGCATTTGGTTTGGGCTCTTGGCTCAGGCGTGCCAGTCTTTTGGCCAAAGAGGCTCCCTTTGTTTCCTTTGGAGTGCTGGAGGAAAGCCCACACCCTTCAAGCGAAACTGGCAACGTTTCAGCAGCTGGGGACAAGCCAGGGCTCAAATCAAGCCCACCCCGTTGTTTACAAAATGCAGTTATCAGAACAGACTTCCTGCACACCGGCAAAGTGCGTCTCAACTTTAGAAGAATGTGCTTCTGAGCAGATTCCATGGAGAGGAAGTGGGGGAGCTTAGAAGGCCTGCTGCAAATGACGGTGTATGTATATAAGATAATCTGTCGTGTCTGCGGAAGCTTTTCAGTGGTTCTCATTCCATAAAATCAGCCATGCCGATCATGTGATTTAGGAAAATTCTCTGCCATTGTGACGTTTAATAGTTTATAAAATCAGCTTAAAGTACTTCACTGAAGTATTCAAACACATTACAGCCTTCGTCTTCAATCTATACCAACACAAAACAGTGAATCGTTTTGATGTGGGAACTGATTTTAACTAGGCGTGGTCGTTTATCGTATCGTTTATCAGTTATCATGATACGTTTCTTATCATAAGAACTTTGATTTATCGTTGTCACAATAAATTCGAGTTAATGACGTTTGAAATCCCCCAACACCGTCGTTGAGACAAATAAATGTTCAACGAGAGCATCAATATGTAATGTACAAATATGCTTAAATGCAGATATAGGGAGCAGCTTAGTGACACAAATCACACGTTTTTCATGCGTCTCGTGTCAAAAAGAAGGGTGTTTCTAAGAGCAGTATTTGTGTTTTTGGGCTTATGAATGCTGTGGCAAACAATCACAGACATACAATTACCTGAGAAAAGAGAGATAAATAGTTTTCCGTTATCACACTAGTACCGCAAAATATCAGGATAAAACTTTAGGTCCATATCGCCCTCTTCTACTCTTAACCCATTTTTACAAATAGAAATCCTAACAGTGCGGCCTGCATTTGTATTCAGCCTCCTCTGTTAACGCTTTGTAGAACCTCCTTTCATTTTCATTGTTACAGCTTCAAATCTTCTGACATCTGTGGGCTTTGCACATCTATAAACGGAAACTTTTCTGCATTTAATTTCACCCCCATCATCCCATAACCTTTGACCATCTTCTTCTGTCTATGGTGAGTAAAATAGTTTCCACATCATGATGTTGCCATTGCCACGTTTCACAGTGAAGATAAGTGTTTTGTACTCTCACTTCAGTGATACCTTCTGGTTCTGAGACCGATGCATTTTAGCAAGGCTCTCTGCCTCCTTGTTTCTTAAACAGTTTGCTGCTTAAATGGGGGGCAGAGTGCAGTGTTGTTGTTTTTTTTTTTTAAAGCCTACTCACCTGAATCATTTTTAGACGTGACATTTCCATTTCCTGTCTGTCGAAAGAATGACAGAGCTCCACATCTAAGTTAAGATCTCGTTTCCACCCCCAGTGCTGGAACTTCCACCGGGCTTTCTTTAGCTTTACTATTTTCTCTGTGATCTCTGCCTCATATCCTCCCAGAACAACATCCTTCACACTGAGTTAATGCCGTATGTTGGTGCGACATTCTCTGGGCTGTGTTTTGGTCTCAGTCTGGCGCTGTGTTGTGATTCTTTCTCGACCGGATGTCGGATACGTTGTTTTTCTCTTCGGCTTCACAATGGCTAAGTCCAGTCCCTCCCCGCGTCCTGAACGCAGCCCGTCTTCGTGAAGGCGACATTCCCACAGTCGACTCTTAAACAGCTGTTTTCTTCGGCTCTGCCTGCTCCACTACAATCAAATGCGGTGCAGATGCAAAAAAACCTGTGATTTCCTCGTCTTTGTTTGACAAACACAGTGGACTGTTAAAGTGACTGCCTTTCGTTTCCAAGAAATCGTGATGTTTCAAAGGAAGGAGCAGGGAATAGCTGCTTGAGAAAGTACTAACACTGGGTCTGATATGGTAGAGTGTAAATCCTTGAACCAATCAGGCCTTTTTCTTCTAGTTTGAGCTTCTAGATCAGGTCAGCTGAAGTTGTTTGGTTTACATAAACCAAGAGCCGGAGGGGATGGAAAAACTTATCAGGACGGAAGAATAAACGAGTAAAACTGCAAAAGATACAGAAAGTATGAGCCATGTCCTGGGAGAGAACAACAGTGGCTTCTAAAGACCCCCAGTTGAACTGAGATGTTGCCTTCAGGCTCTCTGACCTGCTCGTCTCTTCTATTATTCACAGCGGCCTGATTCGGTGATCGACGTTTGTCTTATTCTGAGTCAACACAGGATTTCCTGCCTTTTATTCCTAACTGCTACAGACTTGACGACGTGAAAAAAAAAAGACGACGCTCAAAGAAGCGCAATTTCAATTTAACAGCAAGCCGAATCCGGCTAATTATACAGTTGTAGGTCCTTTTTATATGGATGATGTTACATAAGTGAAGAAATTGCTCATTATTTCTCTTTCTCCCTTCTCTCATTGATGTTTTCATTTCTTTTTTCAATACCGCCTCTTGGAGATGGATTTTTTTACACAGAGGGCACTGACACCAAGCCTCACCAATACTGTATTTTTATACACAATTCATGCTTTTTCAGCTTTCCACACACTGTCACCTCTTAACTACAAACTTCAGAAAATATCTTTAGGATTGTCTGTGATGATTTTTTACATTTTCGCGGAAAAGGAATTGTGATTTCAGTAGGTTTGCAGTTTTCCACTTTCGGATTGATATGATCAAAACGTAGGATTTATTTTTAAAAACTTTTCTATCCCATAGTGTTGGTTTTAACTTTTCCCAAAAATGTTATCTTTGAATTGACTGCTGTTTTCATTGTTGCTTTCACTGAATTTTATTAAGTAGTGTCAGGGTTGAGGGGGCTGATATGCTTTGACAAACATGTCATGCTTATCAGATTTTTATTTATAATTTTTAAAAAAAGACACCCGTTTCTCTTTCCACTTTGACATATTGCTCTACAATATGTTGGCCTGTTTCCTAAAATCCCAATAAAAACTTTGAATTTTGTGGTCATTACACGGCAGGATGTGGAAAAACTAGTGTGAAGAACTTAGTGTAATGGGCTTTGGATGCCAAGATAAGATCAGATTCATAATAGGAAAAAAATAAATGTGCAAATTTATTGTGCAGCGCATGCTTGCCTTGGCAAATGGGGCCATAATACCAAGGGAGGCCTTCTTACCCGATCCCAGGGAATGCAATTAACACATATCAGCCTTCTGCTGCTCTGTAATTTTCATTTCATGATCCTGCTCCTCTAACCGTCAGGGCCGATCCTTTCTTTTCTAATGCTGCAAAACAGGAAACCCATTTCTGTTCCTTCCGTGTTATCTTGTTCTTAACCTCCCTACGTTCTCCCACTTTCGTTTGCACGTTATCTGTGACTCAGGTGTTTCTACTTCTGCTCATTCAGCTCGCTGTTGCCTCTTTAGTCTGAACGTCTGCACATGTTTGGCTGGCGTCAAAAGCACGTACTGTGGCTTTTGTGGAGACCGCTGCTGATAAATATATCTACAGCAACACGTGTGGTTTGATTTCTGCAGGGGTTGGAAGGCAGCTAACGATGAGACAGCTCTCTAAATGCACATCAAAGAGGCCCGCAAAAAGAGTTTTATGGTGAGAACAATGTAGTTGGTAAACGAGAACATGTCCTCCCTCTCCGTAGCAATCCATGCAAACCGAAAAAGCGTGTGCTAGCGCCACAGCGATCAAATGCGACATAGCGATTCTGTTCATTTTCAAAGAACATTGCCGTCTCTAATGTTCATATAAATTTCATTTACATCCATTCTAGCAGCTCCGCTTCCTGTTCCCTGAGATTCTTTGGCAGCTCTTCGGTCTTCCCCACGGGAGTTGTGATTTGAGCTGGAGAAAGTGATTTGTTACACGTGTATGGAGTCCTAGTCCTATTTAATATTTCAGCAACTCAACTTGCTAAGTAAAACACATGATGTTGCTTAATCGCAACATTATGTGTTGCAATTGATGACTTCAAGCCTTTATTTCTGGTAATAGTGATGATTTTTAACAATTACAACTCATCAGACATTTAGAACTATAATATACCACACCAACATTTAAGAAATCATATATATATCTGATATAAGAGCTTTACTTCTTGAATTTAACCATCCAATCGAGTGTCAATACTTGCTTATCTGTTGTTTTGTGGAAAGATGGGGATCCATCAAATTAAAAGATAAACCAATGTTGACCTAAGCAAGCATACACTTTTTTTTTTTTTTTTTTTTTTAGATAAAAACAACAACATATCTTATCTTCCTTTACTGTCCCACAATTTTTAGAAACTGCTTTTGCTAATCTGCTGCTTGCACTTTAAAACATGAACAGGACATATTTAGGACGAAATCTGCAGTCAATCAGTCTTCTGAGAGCAGACTACCTGGCACATCTAAGTTAAGGCTGCGGTCACGGGTGCAGAATGAAAAAAAAGCGACATTTGCTGTGTGTGCAGCTGAGTGAGTGAGTGAGTGTGTGTGTGTACGTACATGTAAGCAAGCATAACCTTTGCTGTTTGCACCCTCACACGCGCCACGCACGCGTGCCAGCTGTTATTAAATTGCCGATGTTTTACCGCAGCTCTGATGCAGGCGCATCAGTGTGAGACACTCAGTCATAATAAATCAATTAAACCATTCCTATTTACGCCACAGGACTAATTTGAAGATAACGCTCTCACACTGTCATGAATGAGCCTCCACATTATCCTCGACGAGAGCTAACCCACCAGTGAAAAGAACTCTAATTTCCTATTCTGTCCCCCCCCCCAGCTCCCCCCTCCGGCTGATAAACATCCCATCAACTTTTGTCGGTGTTTGCTATGAAAGCAGATGCTCTCAGCTCCAACCCAAACAACCTGCTGGCTTAATCAAAGACATGGCGGTAATAGGAGCAGCAGTGTCGGAGTGCCTGAGACTGCGAGAGCGACGCCATGCGCTCGTGCGTACTTGCGAGGTCAGTGCGCGAGTGCGCGCGAGCGAGCTTAGCGGGTGACGGAGTGGAGGAGGTCTGGGCCCTGCAGGCGACGAGATCTTGGCTGCTGATAATGAGGCACCGTTGGAACTAATAGAGGCAAAGCCAATTTAGACTCACTCAGCGGCTGTCTGATATTACCACATCGACCAGATGGATGTGAACTCGAAGACAAGTCGCTGGCGTATCGCCAATGGGAAGCGTAGGGCGGAGTGGTCTAGACAGGGCCGTGGAAACAGGAAAAAGAGAAGGAAAAAAAAAAAAAGAAAAACAGTAGGACGGCCATTTAAATGAGGCTAAATTTGAACTGACCCCGCGTCCATTGAAGAGGCAGCCTGGATAATCCGTGTAAACATCCCTCGTTGGCGTGTGACTGTGAACGCCACACACTTTTGTGAACACAAACCAAGACGACGTCGGTGCTGCACTGCACCTTTTGATTCCCGGAGATTTGTCACAACAACGTATTTTAGCGGGGTAATTGCCGAATCCCAGAGATGGATCAGTTTCCCATGTGTGCCGCAGTTTATTGCCTTATAATTATGAGACTAATTACAAAGATGTATTACAACCCCCGCCCCGTGAGCACGTATCTATGTGTGTACACATAATTCCCCTCCACACATCAATCAGAAATACTGTAGCTAATGATTAAAATCTCAATATGAAAATGAGAGGCAGTAATGGCTGCTCGGCTGCCTTCAGAGCGCGCGCGTGTTCTCCGAAGCTGGGCTAATGCCTCGGCCTTAAGGTCAGCATTTGAGATTTATTGTCAACAAAGCTCCTGGTTCCATTTTTCAACAAGGCACACCGAGACAAAGGAAGCAATTAAGACGCGTTTTACTGATTTTATGACTTTCCCATCAAAAGTTGTCTTTTTTTTTTTTTCTAAAGAGAAAATGAAGTGCCTTCTCCATCACCACTGCAATTACAGGGAACTATTTCATCGGTATTGCAGTGTTTCATCTTCCAGGGTCTGTTCGTGCAAATTAAATTCTCCAGCGCACCTGTCAGCAGTTTTGACAAGAGTACAGAAGCACAGTAATTGTAACAAGCCTCTTCTTTGTGGCATCAGTCAGAGATGTACAGTAAACTGATCCAACTCCACACACTGGCATTTAAAGATGCCTCGCGCATCTTGCAAATGCTGCTAGGTCTTTGTGTGAGTGCGCTCGCGCGGTGTCTTTCAAAAGTATTTACACCCGTTGATGTTCTTCACATTTAGTCATGCTGTAGCCACAGATTTAATTGATTTCTTTTAGATTTTATAAGGCAGATACACAAACAAAGTTGCACCAAATTAAAAAGGATGTAATTGTTTTCAATTTTTGCTAACAAATAGATTTGAAAAGTGCAAAAAATAAAAGTGAAATAATGTGTTCAGGTCTTTTAGGCTGCATCTCTGCCATTTTTGTATATCTAGAGATTAAAATTGTTTGTTGTATAAAACCTAAACATTCAACTATTTTGCTGCCTCAGGTTTTCTTCCAATCTTATATTTATTCTACAGTTCAGTATTTATGGATTCATGTATTTGCTGATTTTTTGCCTTTGAAACATAACTTGAAATCATTCATAGAAAATGTTTTTTTTTTTTGTAGAGCATATCTAAAATAATATATAAAAAAATGGAGATTGGAAGCTGAAAAATCAGCTACAGTCATTATCCCCAAATGGAGAAAACAGGAAGCAGTGGTGATCCTTCCCGGAAGTGACCAGTTGAAGGTGTGCATCCTGTTGTATGTAAAATTAACACAGCATTTCTGAAAAGTATTTTCATACATTCAAACAAGTAAAGCAGCCAAGAAGGACCGTGGTGGAAATTCATTCGGATGAGGAACGTGTGATGTCTTGGGCATAGCTGGACCCTTCTGTGTTTGCAAACCGTGAGAGGAAGGACGACTGTGCACCAAATGATTCATCTCCAGAACAGCTTGAAGAGGAATTCTAAAAGGCATGCGGAGCAAACACCGAGAGGGGATGTCCACGCTGTGAGGAAGGAAACAAGCAATTCTTTTCTCCATCCTCATGTCACAAAATGTATGACCTCTGAACTATTTCTGCTGGGGAAAAAACAAAAAAAAGAAAAAACAATGAACACAAACATCTTCATTTGTTCAGTCTCTGCAGGTTCCCACCAACCCCCCCAAAAATATTATTTTATATCGAGTTTTCAGATTTTAGACTTTAAAACGCAGAATAACTCAGACAATCAGCTTCGCATAAACTATTGTGAATCAGCGATCTTATCTTCTCTTGCCTTATTCGCTTCCCTCTCCTGTTCTCTGTGAATATCGGACTTTGAACTCTTTTCGATCCCTGTCTGCGTTGTTTGCTTTGCAGTCTTGACCTCTGCAACGAGTAAAGATGTGGACATTTTGTGGATTTTCTCCATGCTTCCATCCCGCATACACCCATGCTCTGCCCAGAGCCGAGGATGATACAGACCAAAGGAGATAACCAAGACCGATCCGCAGACATAAATATGCTCTCATTAAGCTTCAGCTGAAGTTTATCAAAGAGCATTTTTTTTCTCCCCCCGGCGGCAAATCCATTTATGCCCTTGATCTATGGCAGCCACGCACTGATAAGTAGTAAACTCTCAGTTGATAAAGACTCCCTCAGCGTCGCGCTGGGAGCTCAGAGGAGGAGGACGAGGAGAGGGGAAGATGATAACTCCATGTTCCTAAACAGCAGCTTAACTTATCTCCCAGCGCCTTCCTGTGCAGGATGTCCCATTTGGCTCTGAGGCAGCGTCGTTATCACGTAAAAAGCGGCACTTTGGATGTTTGTGAAAAGTGTTATTCTTTAAGTGTTGGAAGTTTTATGTGGCAGCTTGTATAAAACGTTCTTCGCTGAATTGGTGTATTTTGTATTTTTTAAAAATAAAATAAAGGTTTTCTCTGTGTTAAAGTTTTCTAGTGCTTGACATCCCGTTGAAGCTGCAATATTATCTTAAAAATTTGTCACATTTATTTGCACCCATGATTAAGATATGTTAAAAAAAATAAAAAAATAAAAAAAATGTTGGTTTTACAGCCTTTTGATAATCTCTCCTTGGTCAATCTTCTTTTCAGCTTTCCTGAAGAGAAGAAAGCAGAATATTCATCCTTATGGATCAACATTGTGCTGATGGACCCAGTAATGAACAATTTTCAACTTTACAGGTAGAGAGAATCTGATTTTTACATAAAACTATCATTTAAAATGTATTTCAGAACCTAACGAGGTTCCCATGACCTGTGGGAGAGAAAATGACTCAAAGTGTCACAGCCTTAAAGTTTTAGTTCAGATTGTTGAAGTGATTTTCTGCTAATCACATTCAGAACCCAATATTAGGGAATTTAAACAATCTTCAATTTCAAAAGCAAACCGATGATCAATGTAGTGATGTTTTGTGAGCTAAACAACATCCCTGTAGCTCAGCTGCAACTCATCAGTCCAAGAAAACTTTCGGATTTTGTGTCAGACGACTCTCAACTGTGCAGCAGCACTGCAGATGGTCTGTTCCTGTGTTTCCATGGTTTCGTATTTGTATTCAGATTACCCCAACCGGCTCACCATCAGCTGATCGATTGATACGAATGCAGGTTCATCCACTAGAAACACATATGATATTTGGCTGAAAAGCAATATCGATCTTAGTGGCGATGTGTTGAGTTATGCCAATTTATATCTGCTTACACTTTGAGTTATATTCCACCGATATGACCATTTTCAGTTTGAGCTCCTTTCAAAACGGCAAAAGTCAGCTAAAACAGACAACACACACCTCACTAAACGTCAGCTCACGTCACTTCAAAAATTTAGTTTCTATCAACAATGACGTGACATCATTCACTTGCAGGAAAGGAAACTAAGGCTTTCTAAAACTTTCATTTAAAGTATCCAAACTAACCCTTTAACTGTGGTGATGGGGAGCTTCCCCACATATTTATCATTTATTTTACTCCAGACCCTGTTGGTTTGTCTGCTGCCTAAAAACGTCGTCTCATTTGACTAAAACATGTGTTTTGATGTAACGTCCCAACAGAGTCCAAGAAACTCCACATGGTTACATTTGTGATGGTAGAGCCCTAACCACTCCTGTAAATGTAAAAACATATACATTTATTTTACTGAGATTGTTAAGGGGTTCTATAATCTGTCACATTTCAATTTAATGTACTCATATAAAAGTTTTAACGTTACTAATGATTTTTGCACATAAATATTGCCAGCGTCGTATTTGAAAACGGAGTTTATTCATGATAAAGAGGGAAAAAAAACAACTGAAGCAACCTTTTCGCAAAACAAGACACATCATTGTGGCCACGGAGTACATCTGAAATCTGAATGCAGAATACGAACCCGAACAAATAACCCAGCAGCACTCTCACATTCGCCCCGCTACGAATCCTATCTTGTTTTCTCCGCTGTGGCTGTACAGAAGAATACAAATATTCAAATATGAGTTTGGCTTTTTTTTTTTTTTCACCACAACTGTCAGATGAATAATTCAGGCCTAATCTTCGGAGAGTAGCATGAATTGAACATAAAGTACATCGCTCAGATGGCGGCCATCTCCGCCTGCTGCATGGTACGGCCCTGTGATCAACACATGACCGGTTTGCTGCTCTGACCCGCCTCTCATTGACTTAATGCTTGGTGTATGTGCAAGGTGTGGTCGTCGGGATGCCGAACGGCAATGCAAGAGGGTCGGGATGAGCATAATCAAAAGATGACCCTCCAGACTTATCTCTCTCTGTCTTCCTCTTGGCCTCTCTGTCCTTTCATTAATAATATCGCTGGCCCTTTAAGCCCTTCATGAGTGTTGGTGGAGTGTCTGGAAGCTCTCTAATCCCTGTGTTGCTCTTTATTCTACCCATGACGCTCATCCCCTCTGTGTCAGATCCTGAAACCTTGTTAATCCCCTGGTGGTGGCGCGCACGGGGCCCCAGCTGTCGCATCCCATGCTGCGCTGCTTCTTGCCCTGCTAATTTGTGGCCCTGCTTGGGATGCTATTGATGTCACCCGGTCCCATCCAGGCTAGTAACTTTTTTTTTTTTCTTCTTCTTTTTTTTCTTTAAATTCTGTCTCTCTTTCTCACCGCTCCCCCTTTGTCTCTTGGTTTCTCAGCTGCCCTTTCTCTGAGCCGATGATGAAACTCACAGCTGGCTCCAAGTGAAGGTTTTTTTTTCAGACTGTAGTATTAAGAGTTGATGTCCTTTTGCCTTAACGGCACAACTTTACAAATCTGCCACAGAGCCCTTCTTCCTCTCCACCAGGAGCGCGGCGGAGGAGGATGAGATGAGCGTTTCAGGGAGGGCAATTTGGACCGAGCAGCACACAGACTGAGCATTTGAACGATGGCACATTAAAACCCTAAAGTTTAATTAGGCGTACTTGACAGTGCAACAGAATGCAGGGCAGAGCTTTCTCTGACTTGTTTTAATAAGAGGAAGGAGATAAGAAGGAGCAGAGAGGAAGGGGAAAAGAGGCTGGCGGGTCATATGGTTGATTAGCACTGTTTGTCCAAGATGTCCAAAATTCAGACACCTTAAACGCCTCGTTTAAGGTATCATATCATCTGAATATGATACGAGGAGCACCATTCCTCAGCTCCTGGCAGAGCTGAGGAATGGTGTTTTGTTCATTTTTGGATCTGCAGTGCAAACATGTTGGCTTGAATGGGAAATCGTTAGCCTCAAAATTTGATTTCTGGCACAGCCAAGAGGTTCCTGGAAATGTCAGAAAAAGGTATCTTCCAGCTTCCAGTAAGGCTAAACAAATGATCAGCACTAGTGTGATATCACTCAAACCAGCATACCTATCCCTTGAACTTTGTCATACTTTGTCACATTATGGCCTCTAGCTTCACCGTACTTCATTGGTATTTCGTACTTGTATTCAGTCATCCTGAGTGAGGTCTAAAACAACTTTTCGATACGATTGTGTTTTTTGGGATGCTTCTCTACAAACTTTATATGAAGTGATTTTTCCCTTCTTTGCAAAACAACTCAAGTTACGTCAGATTGGATGGAGAGCGTCTGTGAAGCTCCTCCCATCTCAGTCTTTTATTTGTAAGAAAATAAGCAAACCATTTAACCTTTTCATTCTTCTTCACGACAATGTTTTGTTTCAACCACTGAGTTTATTGTCATGAGGTAAAAAAATGTAAAATAGTTCAAAGGTTTTTAATTCTCCTCCTGTAAGGTGCAGTGGCTGGTTTGGGAAGTTGGAAGCAGCTGTATGTGATGTGTTCAGTCGCTGATAATCAACCAATAACTGTTGAGACGGGTTCAGGTTTTGGAATAGCTGATGTCCAAATGTTGTTCATCCAGTTTAATATCTGCGGAGAAGATAAAATTGTTTCATCAGTGCACGATTGATACCATCACCCGACAAGCCACAGATAAGCTAGGGTTACTGTGCACTGTTTGTAGAAATGATATCATATCATTTCACTTTATCAGATGTAAAATCACTCTTTGCTGGAGTTTTAATACATTGTTTATGTGCAGTGCTGACTGTGCCAAACACTGAGAGACTACTTTGGTGAGACAGTAGCAGCAGCGGCTGCTAACAGAGGCATTTACTTATTGGAGCGGCTGTCGCTGAGGACGCTGCCAGAACCCTGATTACTTTTGTGTTTGGGTTCTTTGTTATATAAATGAATAAAGGTATTGTAGTGATAACTAAAATTAAAGATGGGATGTATTTTGAGCAACGTCTTCCCTTTTCAATTTTATACCTGCAACAAAACTCACTTGTGTATTTCGAGCATTGAGTCTTATTCGGGTTTCTTTTTAGATAAGTGTTTATAGATAAGTGTTTATACATTACATGTTTACTCATATAGTTTTTGTTTTGTGCTTTAACTTTGTTTTACTGTATTCTTGTTTTTTGTTCTGTTATTGCATGCTTTGCTGTGTTTCACTGATGTTTCCCCCCCGTTTGCCTGTCTCACATACGGACAGACAAATGCATGGCGAAGACCAGCATATTGACAAGGACTGCATTCCATTTAGATCAGTGTTTCTCAACCTTTTTTGGGCCAGCGCCCCCCTAGCCTTTATCCAGGTCCCTCGCCGCCCTGCACCAAAGAATTTGCAGGCTACTTTACACTGACTATCCATCCACCCATCCATCCATTTTCTTGCACCCTTGTCCCTTAATGGGGTCGGGAGGGTTGCTGGTGCCCATCTCCAGCTAACTTTCGGGCGAGAGGCGGGGTCACCCTGGAAAGGTCGCCAGTCTGTCGCAGGGCAACACAGAGACACACAGGACACACAACCATGCACACACACACTCACTATTACCTAACACTGACTATTATTTTATCATTAATATTACTATCACTATTGTAGATGTTTTGATTTTTATGCTTGTTTCTGTACTTATTATCAAAAATAATTTCCTAGAGAACATAAAAGCCATGTGAATAGAAATTATTTTCACAAGTGTCTATGAAAAATGCAATGAACATTCAAGTTAAAATCGATAGGCCTAACAGCAGCCAGTCAGAGTGGAAAAAATATTCTTATTTTGTGCCATTTTCTAGTTGTTAAATATTCCACAAAATGACCAGATAAAATAAGAACAACATGCCAGTTTAAATTTTGAACTATTTGCAAAACAACTGAGCTCTGCAACATTGAAACATGGATAGAACTGTAACTACATTAATCACAGCTCTTCTTCTCTTCAGTATTTGTCAGTTTCTGGTAGTGCAGCTCTGTGCTGCCTTCAGGAGAATGGGACATCAGAGTATCATCCATAAAACTTCACCCACATGGCATTTATTGTGCAAACCAGAGCTTTCAGTGGAAAAACAAAAGTTCCAGGTCCTTTTAATGCCATACAAATATGAGACAGAAACATGGATTATATTTTTGTATAGACCTGTCTATTGATTTATAGATTAATAGTTTTACTGGACAGAAATTACAAAGAAAAAATCTGGTTCTTAATCAAATCCTAATGAGTCAAATTGAAAGTGTCATGGAGTCATCAGCCTCATAACATTTATATTGACATAAAAATAATATTGAAGAAATAAATATATCAAATCTAATTAAAAACATAAATAAGTGATCAGTTCTTTAAGATACATTTATACTAGATATGGTCTTAACAAACCCATGACATTAGATACACAGTGAGGGTATCGTGAGTTTAGCTACCAGTAGCAGGAGAACGGAGTTGCGCCAAAAAGCTAACAGAAGCTAACAAACACTGAATAGAAGAAGAGCTGCCATCAATACAGTTGCAGCCAAGCATGATTTAATGTTACACAATACAGTTTTACCAAGTTGCTCAAAGTCTAAACTGGTATTGTTGTGTATTTTAAGGTGTAAAGTTTACCTTCGACCAAACGCCCCCCAACCCACCGCCCCCTTTTTGTAAAAATGTCCGCCAGCGCCCCCTGCCGTCCTCTGAGCGCCCCCTGGAGGGCGGTACCGCCCACGTTGAGAACCGCTAACAACAAAGATGCACAGAGGTTTCTACATTGTAAAAAAACCCAATTTCTAATTTACTGTAAAATGCCGGAAGCTATGGTACAAATACAAAATTTACAATATAAATATGGTAAAATCCGTATTTGTGCAGATTTAATGAATTTCTATGAATTTTACAGTGTACTTTACTTCTGGCGCCAGTTTCTAATCAGCACACTTGCAGGATGTTTTTAACAATTTTTCCATGCAGTCCACAGTAATTGATAAAATGACCCTCGGCATTCTGTCACATATGTTTTTTTGTGTTTTTTTTTTTTGGTAAAACATACAAACAAGTATCTGTTTATAATAAACCAATAAAACAAAAATAACTGAAATATTTAAACTCACAAATTAGTCGTAGGATGCCAGCTTACGTTACAACATCAACCTCAGAACTAACGTTTAATTTTTCCTCCACCAGATAATTTATTCATAGGCTGAAAGTTTGATTTAGTGTCAGTTTTGAAAAAAAAGTCTTTGTCATATTATGGGCCGATGTTGAACGCTATAGTGTCTTGTTATCTGCCAAGTCTTGCCTTCCTTTGTGTTTCTTGTACAACAAAGTGGGTAACAGTTTCTTTGCTGCATGTTTTGTTTATTTCAAGATTTAGAGATGAATGTTTGACTCTGGGTCGAGTCGAACCTCTCACTAATTCATACTCATATTTTGCACATAGGAGTAGCAATTTTCTGTCAGCCGTCTTCCAGATTGTACCAGTAAACACACCATGTCATATTCATGGACTAACATTATGCATCATTTCATATCGGGTGCTGGTCACACTGCCCACTGGGCATTTCATACTTTTGCTGTTTTGGTTGTTATATATCCAACTTTTTCAGGGAGAAAAAGTTGGATATGTAATGCTGTAGGACATTTTGTGTGTTTTGGCTAGAGGTTATTGTCAGACATATTTCACAAGAGTGAACTTGTCCAAATGGGGGTCAGATCTTTGAATAGATAGGACAAATCTAAAGTTTTTAGGTCATAAAATACACCTGAAATAAATCAAACACAAGATCTGTGCAGTTATTTGATCTTTTATTTACAATATTCATCAAAGTTCTTGCCTACAGCCAAAACCTTGCTCTGTGCAGGAGATTGAGGTAGAAGGGAACACAATGGAAGTGTGTGGGTATGAAGATGGAGAATGACTTAGCAAAGGAGCAAAGCTTGTGGCATCCAATACACCCTTAGTCATTTGAAATAAGCACATGGTGCCAGCATTAAAGTTTGCATAGCACAACCCCCCCAACAAACCTTGTTGGAGAATGACTCGGTCCTAACTTTACTCCGCTGACAATAAAAAGTGTGAACTCTGCAGGGATTTCCGAAGTTTGGAAAGAGAATTCGTTCGCATTCCCTCTGAGGAGTCAGAGTGAAACAGTGACCGACAAGACGAAAAGACGATGAAAGCGGCGGAGAGAGACCAAACAAACGATAGCGGTGAAAATTGGAGCCGGCGCTCCGAGCTAAGACACTGGGAGAGAAGCACGGGGAGCTGACCCCATTCCCAACTTCTTTCACTGTGGCCTGATCGATGTGACATGCATTGCGATTGCTGCTCTTGTGTCTGGGCCTGCCATCCTTCCCTTTCACTGTTGCCTCTGTACTGCCAGTCATAATCACAGCCTCTCTCTCTCTCTCTCTCTCGCTAAAGCGCAGGGGCCAGCAAGCACCACGCTGCTCCTCTGCCGCTGCCGTCCCCCCCCCACCCCCGTCTCTCTTCTGGACCAAGTGTCACGAAGAGAAATAAAGAGAGAGAAGTCAATGACGATTTTCCAACAGTCACTCACTCCCCCGTGGATTTTCTTCACTTCCTTCTGTGAGGGACCCAGGATTATCTCCAAAGGCTGTTGGTTTATTCGAGGTCAGGATAAATATTCACAAATCCTGCACGCCGTTTTCAGAACCGAGAGGGCAAAAAGTTACAGACAAATTTATATGCGTGGGGTGAAGTTTCTGAAGAGCGATACATCACATTTCTTCTGGGAAGACCGAGAGACACACAGAGAGGAAAGGTTATCGAGTTCAGGTCAAAGTGACACAAAACACATTTGCAGCTGCGTAATAAGTGATTGCGTATTTGCTGTGCTGCAGTGACTCTAAAAGTTTTTCGCTTTGCTTAATTGGTGTGGACACTCAATTAAACCCTCCCCATGCTTGCTTCCTCTTCCTCCACAACCTATTCCCACATGTAAACAAATAGAACCAACTCTGCTTCTCATCTGCAAATGCAGCTCTATCAAACAATAAAAATCAAAATTTTGCACAGTGTAAGTCTAGCCATCTGTGTATCACCATTTTTTTTAGGTTTGTTTTTTTCCTCCCTTTACTTTGTAGGAGAAGAGAATTGTACTCTAACCGCCCCCTGAATGGAAAAACAGAGCACGCTCGGTGCTTGCTGACGAGAGTTTCTAATTTCTCCCAGGCATCGTGCATCCGTTTTAGTTTGACAACCAGAAAGCGGCGCCCGGTATGCCACCGCAACCTGCAGAGGATTGAAGTGGTGAAAAGCGAGCGCTTTAAACAGCCAGACAGCGAGAGGAGAGGGCCGACGTGGAGAAAGTGAGAGAGAAAATGACAAGAAATGAAATAGACGCGGGGAAAGTGGGAACACAGTAAAAGACAATTTCATTTCCTGTTCGGCGTCTTTCGCAGCAGATGCCAGGGGATGCTGCCAAAGTCACCAAACTGTGATTAAGGGTCTTTGATTTGTATTTAAAAGAGGCTGTTGTGTCCATTTAAAAGATATCTGCACATTTTCATATGTTTAATGGCACAGATTAATTTATAGGGCCGCAGGTCCTGTCAGCAAAGAACACAACAGACAATTCTGTGAGCAAGTTGTACAGAACAATATTCCAAGCTTTGAATAT
This sequence comes from Poecilia reticulata, assembly GCF_904066995.2. Classification (NCBI taxonomy): domain Eukaryota; kingdom Metazoa; phylum Chordata; class Actinopteri; order Cyprinodontiformes; family Poeciliidae; genus Poecilia; species Poecilia reticulata. The sequence continues at coordinate 24,838,527 of NC_088845.1, forward strand.
CTCAATCAAATGATCAACGAAATACAGAAAGAGTGTGGCACAACTACAAACCCACCAAAACAAACATTGCCGTCTAATTCAGCTAACAAGGCTGGCAAAGAGGGGATTAATTAAGTTATAAAATGTATTCTGTGTTGCCCTTAAGGCATTTATCTGAATAAATATGTCAAATAGGTTAAATAAACGATTCTTAAAATATGTTTTATGTTTTTAAATGTAATTACTAGCTATTTAGATGAAAAATTCAGGTTTTTGTGAGAAAATATTATCGGTAAATTCTACTTCCGGTTCCGATCGCGTACTTCCGGTTTTCCAATCTTCGCAAGAAGACAAAGTTCCACAATGCAAGAGGCAGCATGGAAATGTAATCAAATGCAATCCACGCTGAATTACCAGGCAGGAACGTCATAAATTACTTCATGTGACGGTTTCTGCTGATGAGTTTTCATGTTGTTCATTTTTTGCTGAAATGTTATTTTAGTGAGCTTGATGTAAATAATCTCTCAATTCAGCGGTCACCACATTGTCATGAAGACAGTTCAACAAGCTGCAACTTCATTTGTGGTTTAAACATCCTTGTTAAAAACGCTACAGGGACTCTGGAGGTAAAACAGCTCAGGAGAGTGGGGGGAATTTTGTTGACAGTACTACTACACATAATGCACAAATCTGTCCTTTTCAGATCTTTGACACAACAAATATGGTGAAGAAGGTGCTCTGGTTAGATGAGGTCAAAACTGAACTTCTTGATCTGCATGCAAAATGTTTTGCGTACACACAGCACACAACCCCAGACCCATCATCTTCATGATACAATTTGACGATGGCAGCATCATGTTGTGGAGTGTCCTTTACTTCAGGGACAGAAATGCTGGTCAGATTTGATGGAAGATGGATGGAGGTAAACACAGGGGAATCAAACGCCTGTGAAAACCTGCTAGAGACTTGGCTGGAATAGAGGTTCACCTTCCATCAGGGCAAACATTTAGTCAGAGCCAGTCTCTGAATGTGCAAAATAATGTAGGAACTTAATTAAAATGTAGATGATATATATATATATATATATATATATATATATATATATATATATATATATATATATATATTTCATATTTATTTGGAAAACCTTTAAAACAACTTTCCAATTACTCACTACTCTGTGTTGGTTTTTCACATAAAATACCAATTAAATATGAACACTCCAGTTGTAAAGTGACAAACTGAGAAAAAAAGTTAAAGGGGTAAGAACGTTGTTGCAAGGAACTGCGCCTCAGGGGGAACAGCACAGCCTACAAAATAAAATTTCCCCATCATTACATTTCTTTCTCCTCTGTTTTTTCCTCTGGAACTGAACTCTTGTTAGAGCCAATTTCCGCCTTGCTGGATGAAAATATTTTGTGCACCGGAGTTCACACAAAATTTGTCGAAAGAGATTATAGTGAAGGTGATAGAGGGGACTGTGCTAAATGTTAGGTGCTAATGCCTCAATAATAGTCAACCCGATGTTCTCAATGCTTTAAAAGAAAACGTTTAACACTGTAATAGTGTCTGTATGCACTCCTGAAACACAGGACCTGGGTTTCACAGCAAAGTTAAACTGGATGTGAGCGCACATGCATGCCGTGTGCTTCTTTCAGGCATCGTGCTTTAATGTAAACTCAACTTTCAACATTTCAACACTGTGGCACAATTCCTCTCTGTGCATTACGTCAGTTGTGTGAAAATGCTGACTCAATGTTTGACATGGAGGGCAATCTGACCACAAGCCTCAAAATTAAACTGCTTTGTTTTTGAAAATGACATATACTATATGCACATTATATGTCACATTGCACACACATATACACACATTAGATTTTCACAGGACCAAATCCACTGTTAGATGAAAAACATAAAAAACCTGTGAAACTGGTTTGAAATATTCATCTGAGGGACGGAGATCTTTCAGAATGCACCAGTAATAACCCACAAAGGTGCTGAACCATAGCTGGGAGAAACATGCCGAGGGCATCTAGTGCCTGAGATTTCTGTGGGAATCTCTGATGGTGTGCAAAGGGTCATTTGCATTACCCCCTTTCAGGTGCTTTTTATCTAAACCTGCCTGCACGCAGCATGTGTCGCCGTAGTAGCTGCTGCAGTTGCCTGGACAACTGATCTTTGGAATCAGGTTGTGAGACAAGAGAGGAGAGATGCACTGAGGGGTGAATTGCGGAGATTGATGTTTTTGTTTTGGCAAAGCAAAAAGTAACACAGAAAGGTAAAGTACCTGGAATCCACGTGGAACGCAATCGCCGTCCAGTTCTTTAGGTTCGAATTTCGTCCTTTAGATGTCCTGCCGGTGAAATAGGTTTTTTTGGCAATGCAAAGATAAAACTGTAAACTCCTTTTTATCTGCCAGAGTCTCTCACATGCTGTGTCATTGAATAGCATAATTTAGTGACTGAAATAGTTGTAAGACAGAAAATGTCGGACATCACTTTTACTACTTCAATTGTGTTTCAGCTTGTATCTCACGTCTCCTATGGCATGGAGATCTATCATACTGGCGCCCTATTCAGTAAATTAAGAGTTCTATAATGTATCCGGTCACCCTTAAATTTAACACAAAGATGAATGCTTGCTTGCAACAACAATTGCCATTTGATGTACAAAAACTTTAAGAGACTAAGGCATACACTGATTTCTACTCCGGTGCTTTTCATTATTGCCACCGATGCACATTAGCACATTTTTTCTGATAACTGTGTGACCGGAATCGCCTACAATATTACTCACTGTAAATCTATGCTAATTTAAATAGTTACGTCATTTAGCCTTAAAATAGCGCAGCAAAACCATGCTACATTTGTGGCGTTTGGAAATTAAGCTAAAATACTATAATTTTCCAGAAAGCATTCACAGCGCTTCCCCTTTTCTGCATTTTACTATGTTACGGGATAGTTTGATACATTTGCAAAAAATCTCAAAAAACATTTTCCAACATTGTCATAATGGGGTATTTTTGTGTACAATTTTGAGGAAAGAGATTACTTTAACACAATTTGGAATAAGGTTGTAATATAAAATGCTTTCCAGAATGCTACGAATGCTTTTCAGATATGCATTACAATCAACAGTTATGGTCAAATGCTCTGATTCATTTGGCTCAGACACTGGGAAAAATAAGAGTGACTACTGCAGTCATTTACTGAGAAGAACACATACGTGTGGAGATGAAGGTGACTGATTTCATTTAACCGTGCAAGCTTCGGAAATCAACAGACATTTCTTACTCATAGATATATTTTATTGCAGTGAAGACCAGCATGCAAGAATAGCTGAAGTGCTTAGAAAGACCTTCAGTGCACATTACCTCAATTCACCCTGCATAGTATTGCAGAAAAAAAAAGAAAAAAAAAACTTCTGACATTTCTGTTTGACTCTGCTTCCATGTAGACCCGACCACCAAAGTTTAGGAGATGGGGAGCTCAAATCTAACACCTCCAGGGAGACAAAATGTTTCTACTTCTACTGCATATTAAAGGCAAGCTATTTCCTCCTAGTGTGGCATGTCTTTTTTCAATATCAGGGGCTCCGTGGAGACACATACGGCTTTGGGCTGGCAGCGGCGCGATGAGACTGCGAGTTGCTATCTGACTGACTGATCGTTTTTAATAATACCCACTCTCTTGCTCACATTTGTTCATATCTAACCAGGGAGGTGTTAGAGTGGAGCAGTGCAGCGCAGTTGTTCTATTATCATGAAACCGGGACAGTGGTTACATCGTCTGTGGAGTCAGGGGGAGGAGATTTCCCCGTCTCATGTTCTAAATAACATCCCACAGCAATGTGCGCGTCATCCGTGCTCACTTTTACAGTAAATCTAATGCTTTGTGTCAGCAGCCGTGTCTGTGGTGTATTGGTTGGTGCTTGCAAACAACACGTAGGAATGAGTCTTGAGCAAAATGTCAGGTTCACTTTCAGCAGGTGAGCAAACAGGGGGCAAAAGCTACATGATCCATGAGGTAACACCTCTCCACTTTGGTCAACGGATTATCAAAACATAGCTAATCGATCCGATATTAATATCTGTATCGGTCCGATACTGAAAAAAGTCATAGTTCAGGTAGCGGTGACAATGTGCCCAATCCATAAGAGCAGATCTGTTCAGTCTAATTCTATGCTTTTTGCTCCGAGTGACTTAATTATTTATTTTAAATCATATTTAGAATTGCTGATTGCACTTTCTGAATCATATTTTTAGTTTGACCAAGGGAGTCAGGCTATTGTTTTTTGTATCAGTTTCTTTGTGATTTATTTTACATTGGCTGTTGTACTTCCAATTCCATTGACTGAACAAATTAAAGTTGCATTGTTTTTACATATTTGACCAAGCTTGTGAAGCTATTGGTGTGTTTAAGTGTGCTGTACTGGTGCAGAGTTATCAAACAAGTTTGTTATTTAGCACATTCATGTCTGTATTTTAAAAAAAGGTTTGACGTTTTGAGTCAGTCCAGCACTGTTTTTCTGTATCGGATCGGCATCGACCGATACTAAATCTCAGATATCCTTATCGGTATTTCAAGGTTCATCCCTAAGACCACAAACTGTTCCCTAATGGACCGGCAGACCTGAAGATGTCCTTGCTGTTCTACCTAAGCCAACTCTACTCCTCCAATGTTAATGTTTTGAGGTCCACATGCCCTCGCAAAGCCTCCTGGAAAATCGGGCTTCAAGCTAGGCTGATTGCGCACAGACATTAAAGTGCCTTTATCCACTTTATCAGCCTCTATGTTGACTCACTGCATTGACATGTACTCCTCCTCTCCGGGTTAAGCCACCTGTCTCCTTCCTCTTGTTGAAACCATGGAAATCTTGTTTAGCCCTCTGGATGTTTTGCCTACTCATAATTTAACAGGATCACTAGCTCAAATGTTGCATATATTTATTATAAATTCCCATCCTTTGGGTCTGAATATAAGTACTTTGAGCAGGTGGGTGTTCATTCATCTTTAAAGAGACCTGCACCTTAGCCAGCAGCCTCACAACAAAGGTACACCCAGTCCTTACTACTTTTTCCAAGTCCAAAAAAAAAAAAACCATTAAAAAAGAAGATTCAAATAACAATCTAACTTTTCAATCAGGCACATTTTATTTGAATTGTTGCTATAGGTCTTGTACTTGCTTTCACACCAAGATAATGTTATTTTAAAATAATTCCTATCTCCTATCTAAGATCTTTATGCAAAAGCTTCTAAATAAACTACATATTTTTTCTAACAGGATTATTTACACATAAATCCATGGTTATTTAAAACTAGAGCTGAGATCTGAATTTTTCGGCTGCTTTTCTTTTCTCTGGTTCTTGTGAAGCTTTAACCTCTTAATACCAATTTTTACTGATTCATATTTCTCTTATATATCATCTTGCAAACTATCATACAACTCTGACCTGTACACACTGAGGGTAAGATACTCTTTGCTCATAACATCTCCACAAAAACCCACACTAAGGAACCTGGGTTTAACTCATTATGCCATAAAACCCAGACAATCTGTTAGCGTGAATTTTTTATTTTAATCCAAACTGCTCTGTTAATGATAAACACTGGCTGCAGGTAAGATACTGACAGCTAATAACTCTGTAGATAACCATTTTAGCAACTCCAGATATTTGCTTTTTTTTCTAATTTTGAAGAACCTTTCTGTATAAGCAAGGTCAACAGCATTTGGTTGGATTGATTTAATAAAAGTAGCTACCTTTAAGAACTAAACTTTGAAGATAAAAAAAAAACAACAACTAGACTGTCTGTTTTAATAAACTCTGTAAGCAGTGGAAGCCAGAAGCTCAAAAGAGGGTTATTCACTAAATGCGAGATTTCTTCACAATCCTCGTGGTTGCAAAAATGTCACTTCTTATGTACTCTGCGATTTAATGACACAAGTGTGGCTGAGGTGAAGAAAACACGTTTTCTGCTCATGACACTGATTGATCCGTCGCCGCTTCCACAGAGTCGACCTTGTCCTTCGAAATTTCTGTAAATTACACATCTACCGCAGTGAATGTAGCTAATTTAAAACTGAATAAAGAAGAAATACTACCAATTATTTTCACACGCAGACATTGCATGAGAGATGAAATGGGAACTCGGCGCCCATAGAGCTCTCTGCACCATCGACGGTACCTGGGTTTGAAACGCAACATGCTGAACATGTGTGAAGGCTGCGAGAAACGCTGCAGCAATGCAAACGGGTTATGTAAACTGTACATTTGTCGGTAAATAAAAGCTTCTTTTTTTTCCTTTTTTCTTTTCCTCCAGCAGGTTGAGGTCAGGGTCATTTTGATGTGACGAAGGAGAGGGAAAAGAACAGATGGTGATAACTGTTATTCCGTACAGCATAAATGTACACACTATTTTATCTTTTCAGACACGCTGTTCTGTGCTGTTTATCAAAAAGTAACCTTGTTTTTCAGTTCTCACTTAACTCGCGTGGAGTTGGGGAGGAAACAGACCAGAAGCGGGCAAAAATACAAAGATGCAAAAAAAAAGCTGACTGCAATGCACTGGGCTGCTTTTTGTTGCATTTTCTAAATATGGAATATTTTTGCTGTTGTCGGAACTGTATCCATTTGACGCTTGATATTTAAATACAGTGTATAAAAACACACATGACCTTTCCAGGTGACGCCGTCTATTTTGTGGAGCATATCTCCTCCCTGAACGGTATCACTGGTAAACATCTCCATGGTGTTTAAACCTGGAAGCAGCTGTCTGAACAGGTGAATGTGAAACCTTCAAAACCTTCAAGAATCTGGGAATTGTAGGGAGGGGGGCGGGGGGAATCTGACTTCTGTAGGTCTACAATTCTCCTCCAGACGTTTTTACAAATCCATGACATTATCATTTGAGCTTCCCTGTGTTATTTAGAGTCTTATTAATCAAGTGTATGCAGAACGTAATGATAAAAAATATATATTCTTCATAATAGAAATATTTTTTTAATCCAGAGTGATGTGAAATGTGAAACATCCATCCATTTTCTTACACCCTTGTCCCTCAGTGGGGTCGGGAGAGGTGCTGGTGCCTATCTCCAGCTTACGTTCCGGGCGAGAGGCGGGATCACCATGGACAGGTCGCCAGTCTGTCGCAGGGCAACACAGAGACACGCAGGACAAACAACCATGCACACACACACTCACACCTAGGGAGAATTTTAGAGAGACAAATTAACCTGACAATCATGTTTTTGGACTGTGGGAGGAAGCCGGAGTACCCGGAGAAAAACTACGCATGCACAGGGAGAACATGCAAACTCGTTGCAGAAAGACCGGGGCCGGGAATCGAACCCAGAACCTTCTTGCTGCAAGGCAACAGCTCTACCAACTACCACTGTGCAGCCCAAAATGTGAAACATTTAGTCTGAATTAATGTCAAAGGGAACTTTTTCTGCTTTCTGACCCTAAGACCAAATAGGTGGAGCAGCAAAAGCAAATGAGGTGGATTAGCAGTGCTTGTCAACAATTGATGGTTTCATCCATGAAATGTTACTGTGGAATACTACTGCCTGAAAATTAGACTGTTAACATGACATGACAGTTTTCAGTCAGAGGCCTCCTCAGATTGGTTGCAAGACTGACTGCTACCGGAGCATCGCCGTCCACCACATCTCTTTGAGGACACTTGGATGAGATGCGTTGCTGCAAAATGAGGTATTGTTGAACTTAATGTGTAGGAAAAATTCTCTGTAGTACTATTTTGACAAAAAGCACTCAGGCTTTAGATTCTTATTTTTCCATTTTCCAAATCACCACCAAGACACTCATGTCAAAATACTGTGTGGGTGCTAAAAGTTAAACTGCTCATGCAATGGTTGTGACCATTCCTGAAAAGAGATCGTGTAAGAACAGTATGGCGGTTCAGCATCAGAAGCAGGAAGTCGTGTTTTCTTCCCCCCGGAATATTATCCCAGAAAGTCGGACGTTGCTGTTTAGAAGATGAGCTTCTGATGTTCCCTCAGAGTGATAATCTCTACAGGCGCCCGAACGGATCCGTTTTTTCTTTTTCTTTTTTTTTTTACAAAACACTGCCAGCATTAGACAAGGTCAGAACAGTCATCATGATCCCCACAAGCTGCATTTGCACAAAAAGGACACTCCATTAATTTGGACGTTATTTAGAGAAGCGAGAGAGGCCGATGAGGGGGAGGAAAGAAAAGAGGAGTGCTGGAGGAATGAGGGAGGAGGAGATGTGTAGCAGGTTTCCAGGATGCAACGGGGACGGAGCAAGAATGATAACATAATGAAACCAAGAAGAAAAAAAAAAAGGTGGATGATGCGTGGCTGGGGAACTCGGTAACATCCAACCAGAGCTAAAAGCTTGGCATTGTGAAAGAGAGAGAGAGAGAGAGAAAAGAAATGATATACAGCTTTATCGTGCTGCTCATTACCACTGCTGATGTGCCTCTGAACATGAACGCTGACCCCTGAATTATGAAGCGACGGACTTGTTGCTTTTGCAGCCACTTTTTCTTTTCTCTAAATGAGCAGCATCTTCATAAGTAAAGAGAGAAATGCTCTCAATAGAAAAGGTTCAACAAACATTCATTGGTGTGATTTGTTGCTGTGGAAAACAGACGACCCACAGTGTTTATTTGTCTATGGTTGTTTGCTTGCTGATACGGAGAAACGCGTTTGAGATTTCATCTGGTGGATTTTACGAGGAAGAGACTGTGCAAGATTAGCACCAGCAATCTGTAGTTATCATTTGATCCAAATTTCCAGTTGTTAATAAACATAGTTTGTCAGTTTAGAAAGAGAAAGGTGGTTGGATCAGACAAAAGATATTTTTCAGGAGAAACTTTTGAAGCATTTTAATCAGAACCCAAATATTTGTATCGGTTTTTTTTGCAGACTGTTCACAGAATAAAGTTTGGATAAGAAGCAAAACAACAAAAAAAAGATAAACTGAGATTGAACTATGAATTCTTCTTTTAGAAAGTAAAGGCAACTTTAATCTTTACTTAGAAGAGTTCTCATGTTTTCATGTTTGTTACATAAATTACAATGTTGTCTCTTCTGAGTGTTTTTGCTAAAAAAAAAAAAATATGGGTCAGGGGTTAAATTGGTCTGATTGGAGCAGGATGGGCTTTTGATCAATCTGGATAAAAGTTTACATAAAACATATATGGTGTTACCATAGTTACTTACTGGCTTACCAGAGGAGACAGTTATCTTCAATAAATCCAAACTTGCGCGCAGATGTTTTTTTAATGATGTTGTGCAACATTAAAAGCTCAAAATGAATGACATACATACATGCTTATGTTTGAGAGCATACGCTTTTTCACAGAGCCTCCCATGCTTTAGCCAGCATGCAAATTCAATTCAGTTTATTTAAAAACATAGCGCCACTTCACAACAAAGTTTGTCTCAAGTTGCTTTCAAAACAACAAAGTCTTGTGATCCATGTGACGTAATTTCTGTCTTGTTTTTAAATATAACACAAAAAATTAATTTCCCCTTGGTGTAACTGAGGTATTGGATTTTTTTTTCATCCTCCGGTGATGCCGTTTGAATATTTCCATGTTGAACTAGTGAACAATTCCTGAACAACGTATCCAATTTTTCACATGACTGAATGCCCACGAGCTAGTTTCAAGACATGTCTTCTGATTAGGCAAATGTCTTACAAGGAGATTTTAGAATCACTTCATCTACTATCAGCCTGGCAGGTACAGACAGCTGGAAGAAGGGAGGAGGAACCCAGAGTAAAACTGAGGTTTGTAAATGAGCCAGAGATGTTATTGTTTTATGGGGCTGTCACACAGAAGCATAAAACTACTACGATTCATTTATCCAACGCTTATTTCCACTATTGAGTGGAAATAAGAGTTGACAGATTAGCTCACGTCAAGAGGAGAAGTAAAGGAATCCGCTTTAATCTTTAATCCACACCAATCAAACTCTAATTTGTTTGTCTAGAAAGTCCGGTTGGTTTTAGGAGGCGTGAATGCGCCATCGAATGAGCGGAGAGACCGGGAAGCGAATTACAGCGCATGGCATTCTGGGTAAATACTACCAAAACAAACACACACGTCTAACGCTAGGAGTAAGAAATGACTCGTGGTTTGTTACCAAAGACAAAAGAGAAATCTTTTTTTTTTTTTTTTTTTACATTTAGTGAAGAAGGGAAGTTGCGCTCATGCAGCGCCACCACAGGTGAGGAGGGGAACAGGTTTTTCAAATGGTTTGTTTAGTTTGAGACAGTGAAGTGTGAAAGCCGCACTAGCTGAAAATGTAACAAATCCAAGTCTACCGCATTATCAGAAGCCTAAGATGTATAAACTAAACACACATCTAGGACTGTTGCTGTCTTTTTTTTCTTTGAGTAAAAGCTGCCTGTCCTTTTTCGCTGTTTTTCTACTACAAACTTGTCGAACCTTTCTGCACCTCATGAGCAGCGATTTGCTGTTTTCCAGCCTGACATTTTCCCTGTCTGTCAGTCTGTCCCCGGAGCCACTGCTCCCTGAGCGTCCATCTGTTTTCCAGCGTGTGTCTGCATGTGGCCCAGAATACAGAGGGAGACGAACACTGTCAGGGGTCTTCAAAGACATCGGAGTAATTTCACCTCCAGAAATCCCACCAAAGTCCTCCTTTTCCTCCCTCCTGTCTTGATGTCGTCTCCCCTCCCTCCTCCTCTCCTCCTTCTGTCTCTTTATCTTTTTTCTCCCTTTGTATTTCTACTCTCTTTCATGCACCACCCTGTATTTTTCTCTGTATCTCTATCTCATTCCTGTGCTAGCCCTCCCTCACACCAACCCAACCGCTTTCCCCTCATCTGTCTCTTTCTGTCTCTCTCTTTCTCTCCCCCCTCCCCCTCTCTCTCGACCATACCTCAGGTACACCTGGCTGGCTGCTGAGGGCTGACACTTTAAAGACACTGGCTTCAGCTCCGGCTGCAAGTGGAATATCAATATCCACCGTATGAGCGCTCGCCATCGCCATTCTATCTCTCACACATGGCGCAACATGGAACACACACGCAATATCCCCATGCACCCCGTTGACCTCCAACGCAGCTCACTGGTGCTTCTGACTCTGTCAGAGGGGATGTTCAGTGAGGTCGTGTTTGTCATGTTGCGTGGTGGCATGGGCTCAGGGACCAAGGAACCTTGGGAAGAGGGCGCAAAGCGCCTGCCACTCCACCTCCACATTGCTTCGTTATTACAATGCACCCTTTTTTTTTTTTCTAAGTAACATGTCCTGCATGTGTTGGTTACATCAGAGGAATTTTAAGCAGCTAACTGTAAGGCCCCCTAAGACCTTATCCGTGCATAAAAGCGTGAGTATGTGTGAGTATGTGTGTGTGTGTGAGTGTGTGTGCGCGCGTGTGTGTACAGAACCCTCCTGTTTCTGTGCACCCCTGCTAAAGCCTCCATCTCCTTCCTTCAATCTTTGTTGGTTTATGTTTTTTTCCTTCAAAGCTGAATGGATTTCTCTGCACCTGGGAGCAATTTTTCTCAGCAGACTGACTCAGAACTTATACTTAAATCATTTAATAACTTTTTTATAAAAAATAATCCCAAAATTTGATGCACTAGCCAAAACTTGTGTCTTTGAAACCTAACACCTGTTTAGTTATCCAGCAAACACTTGTCTTTTATGCTCATGTAAAACACTGCCGTTTTGTTGGCCTCAAAATAGCAAATCATTTATTCATAAAGGGTTTTATAGGCCGAGTTAAACTGACCTGATGCCTTCTCTGAGCCTCATGAAGCAAAGTTGGGCTTTCTCGCTTTGAAATTTCCACAACGTCAGGCCTGACACCTAGTGGATACAGATACCGCATGGAGGATCAAAAGTTCACACGAACCTAAAGAAAACTAGGCAGAGCGATTTTATTCATCCCTCTCAACTCTTAAACCCCCCAAATAAAAACCAGGGTAACTAAAATGCCTTCAGAAGTCCATAGAGTCCACCTCTGTGTTATTCATAGAAAATATAAGGGAAAAAAGATTATCATGAAGACCAGCGAACACAGCAGGCAGGCCAGAGACAAACCCAAAGAGATGCTTTTTCAATAAATCAATCAAATAATAATATGTTGGAGTGGCTCACTCAAAGTCCAGACCAAAAATATGATTGAGAATATGTGTCACAGTTTTTAAAACCAATGCTTGCAGATCCTTTCCGTCCAGTCGGACTGAGCTCGAGCTATTTTTTAAAGCGCACATTTTCTGCATCTCTGCAGTAGTTTATTGGTATTTCCTCGTAGAAACACCAATAAAGTACACTGGAATTTGTGTTTGTGAAGTGACAAAAGCTGCAAATACTCTTAACTCCTTTCTGTTTTCATTAAAGAAAGCCCCTTCTAATCCAGCAGCAACAAAAAAGATGATCAGCGTTTATTTTTCTTTTTTTATTATGGCGCTCTGGACAAGTTTGGGCCAACAAATTAACAGCAGTATAACACTCTTTCAGCGAAGGAAGGAAGCATTTTATTGGTCACATGTTTAATTAGCAAATGCGAGATTTAGACAGTTATGCAGACAATAACCGACCGGCTGATGTGTGAATGAACAAACCGCTCGATCACCATGACTGTCTGGGGAAAGTGGAGGCAAAGAAATAGTCGTAACGTTAGTTGTAATTCCTCCAAATTTTAATCACATTGCATCTGATTTTTTTTTTATGCAGATAATGACTTGCAACGCTTCCTCTTTTTCTAGGAGTTTTCATTGAACGGAGCAAAGAGCTCTGAAATAAAGGACTTGCAAGAGGATTTACACCATCCAAGTTTACACTGCGTTACTGTGGTAACGCATGAGTGTATTCCTGGTAGAGTGGCTTTCTTAAGTGTGTTATATCAACAGATAAATCTGTTTGGGCTAAACTCTCTCTTTTTTTAAAAGCTCAGAGTGTGACCACATGGTAGCAATCTGTGTCTTCAAAATAAACTGACCTGAAATAGCAAGGATTACAGACGTCTGTGGTCCATAAATCCAAATTGCCTCGGCTTTAAGGGTTTGTGGAGCTTTTGACACAGTATAGCTCAAATCATAACCCATCTCTCTGGGCAATGACTCACTTCATGAAAAAAGAAGAAGAAGTCAGTGGTAGAAAATCACAAGAATTTAGCCGGCTTTGTCTGACTCTTCTCTGGAAGTGAAGCTTGTTTTGGGCTGTAAGTCTCAGCAAGCTTAGTCAAGCACAGAATCGGTGCCCCCATGCCCCCCGGCCCCCCGGCACAGAGCGAGACCATCTAAACGGAAATGACAGAGTGGCAGGCCGGTGCACATGCAGCCCAAACTTCACAACGGAACAACATGGAAGAGATTTTTCGGGGGAAAACGTGGAATCGAAGCGATAGCTGGTGCTGCGAGGCGTGAGGAGGCGCCAGCGGCCATTATCGTTTCAACAAAGAAGATTTTAATACCTCTTTTTTTTTTACTCTGCAGAGCTGGGGAGACTGATGAAAATGTTCTCCAGCAGTTTCCCATTGATTTAATAAAAAGGGCCTTAACTGAGCAAACACTGATGAAAGGGAATCATTATCTGGGCTTGTATGAGGTCCAGAGCGCTCCGATTCTTCCATATTTATTGCCGGCGGTTTGTCTTATCTGCAGCCCCCGAGATGTTTTTAGAAAGCACCACACACATTTTACAGGGAAAAAACCTCTGATATAATTTAAACTAAGTATAGACTATTTACAGTGACTTTCAAACAATTTTCTAGCACTTGTTGAGATTGACCAACACAAAGCAGTGCACCATGGGATTAAAGGAAAAAAATGCATTTCAAAACTATTTACAAATAATATGAAAAGATACCTGTGCATTTTTACAGAAAAAAAAACAAGGTATTTACTTCGTGGGCTGCATAGAAAAGCACTTTTTACACTAAAAATCATTCAACTGCAACTGCATAATTATGAAAACCTTTGTGTCACCAAAAGCTCATTTAAAGCTTGTAGTTATAAGAAAAAGGAATAAATAAATAAGTAAAAAAGTGAAAACAGTACATTTTTGCAAAGCCCTGAAAGGGGAATAGTTACATAAAGTTAAGCACAGACTGAACTCTCAGTTACTTTCAAAAAGACATTTAACTTAACTAAGGTGAAACATTTTCCCTCCCATTCACCACCTCCACACACACACACACACACACACACACACACACACACACACACACACACACACACACACGCACGCACGCACGCACACCCCCCCCACCAACACACACACAAATGCACACACAAATCAGTGAGACTTAACCCCCCCTGTGTATTCATTCTATTAAATCAGGAGGAGATAATCATTTGGTGATATGAGGAAGGGACGCAACAATGGTAGTGGGCGGCAACAGTATTTTTGATCTTTTCTCCTTTGTATGAAAAAAAAGAAAGAAAAAAAAAGCTTTGCAGCAGCGTCGACTTTTAATATAGCTTGTTGCCTGCAGGCAGACATTAATGAGTCCTTTTTGTCAAGGTGAAGGAACAGAGACAGCAGGCAATGTGCCCAAGTTTAAAAGGATGCAATCACAGAAGTGAATGGGTGTAATGTGTGGGTGATGAGTTGAGACTGCTTTGCGTTCAAAGCAAAGACACTAAGCTTTTTTTCTCTCTCTTCCTCTCTTTGCAATACAATATCTGTGACACAGCTGAAGCACGCTTATTTTTTAAGAGTCTAAAAGTAAATGCTAATCACCAGCGTCCCCAATAAATCTGCTGTTTCATTACTGACGATAAAAGCAAATCAAGCTTTGGAAGCAGTTTGGTCTCAGGTTGTTCGTGGTATTGATTTTGACCGCGCCGCCACTAGATGGTGCTGTTTAGTTGCTACTGTTTTTGAGAAAGTTTTCCTGGCTGGAATGCCAGGATTACCATCACACCAAGTGTCTATTAGCCGGCTAATATTTAACCTTAACTTTAGGGTGCTCGCTTTTGCATCAGACGCAGCACGCAAACTGTATCATTTTGAGATCAAACCGCGGATTCACACGCTGAATAAAAACCTGTGCCCACGTCTAGCTCAAGCAGCTTATTGTGTCTGATTTGCCATGCTCGGTACAAAAGCTCTGGTACAAGGAAAACACGGCATATCTGTAAAAGGCGATGGCTGAAAGCGCTTTTTTCCATTGTTTGTTTTTGTTGCTTTTCTTTTCTGTGCCCACATTTCAGGAACACGCTTTGATTCTTTTCCAGCTGTAAAAGGGAACGAGCAGACAATCCCATTGCCACCTTGTGTGGATGTCCTCCACAAAAGCTGAGCAGAACGGGGCCTTTTTCTACCTCAGGGGGAACACAAAGCAAATGGGGATGGAAATTAGCTTAAAACAACAACAAAAGTGCAGCCACAGGGAAAAGAGAGCATCTTTTTGTTAAATAAGACTTCTCATGAACACCATCTGTAAAAAGTGAAGCCAGACCCTTCATTTTTTTTTCCTCAGCTTGACTCTCAAACATCCCAAATCCCAAAGAACCTGTCGCGACTGGTGTGTAAAACAGAGCAAGAATATCTTGTCCCTTCTTCTTGAATGCCAGGCTCCTAATTTCTGTTTATGTTGCTTCGACAGTAACATAATCTTGTTTTTTATATGCCTGTGAGCTCCGGCAGCCAGCCTGCAAGAGCAAGCAGACAGCAAAAAATGAGTGTTATCAAGTATCAGCGCTGCTCCTACTGATACAGTTATGTGCCAGATGGAGATACAGATGATTGGGTGGTGGGGGGGAGGAAGGCAAGCTGTATAGGTGAAAGGGGGGGATCATGTACGTTTGACACAGAAATGGAGGAGGAAGTTTAGAAAGAAAGACGTTTAGGTGATGGAGTCAATCAGATTCTCAGAAAGTTCTCTTCCATGTCACATGTGAGTCTGCTGCGCTGTTTGCCAAAGAGAGCGGCTCTATTTTTAGGGGAAGGAATGTACACAGGCCTCGTGGAAAGAGACCATAACAACAAACAGTCTGCCTGCAAAGAGAGAGAGAGAAGCACATGCAGTCGCACAGCATCACCACAACAACGAGGAAAAGAAAGTACAGCAGAATGCCAAGATGTCTTTTTTTGTTATTTTTTTAATCTGACCTTGTTTTAAAGACGGCACCCTCTGCAGAAAACAACCAAGACAACAAAAACACGAGGAGACAGGTAAGAGATGTTTGGGAGGATGGTTTTGTGATCAACCATGTGGCATTTCATGTGTTGCATAGAGACACAGAATATTTTTTTCCAGACAAAGTGTAGTACTGATGAATTGCATTTGTATTATTATTTTTTTTTTTAGCATAAAACAACACATTCCTACACTTTAACAAAGCATAAAATGAAAAAGGCGAAGACATTTTGAAACACACCAGCAACAGTGTTTAAGCCAGAAATCCGGAGGAGTAACTCAGTCTGATCAGATATGCACAACCACTTTTAAAAATATATATATATCTGAAAGCAGAAGTGCTGAAAGTGCCTGTAAAAACAAACTACAAGACTGCAAGTGTTGACACGAGCTCAGCGGTGTTCAAGCTGTGGTTAGAGCACCACAGATGGGACTTAGATTATTTGGTGGCTGAAATTTAAATGCTACATTATCTTAGCAGAGCTAAAAAGCACCAATGGCCAAAATACTGATTTGTATAAGCAAATTGACGTTTCCGTCAGCAGAAACTAGTCAAGAGAGAAGTGCAGAGGAGAACAGGAACTCTGTGAGGCAGAGCAGTAACAAGTGCTGTTCATGTTCAATGTGCTTTTGAAGATTAAATATTAGAAATCAGAATGATATTTAGGTCATGTTCCAAATCAAAGTCAGAAAAACATTAGAATTTGCTTATTTATATTCTAAGTGGCCATACTAGTTCATGTTAGCAATACAAGCTAATAACCAAGGATTTCTCTTCTTTACGTACTTTTTAAATTACTTTGGCAACATGTTCAACACAAGTGGGTGTGAAAAAAGAGAACTCTTCTGAAGAGCAAATAAGCCGCTGCGGAAAGCAGCCATCTTAGATTTTTAAGGTTGATGAGAAACTTTCCCACTTATAGCATTTTGCTAATTATTACAATTTGAAACTTGAAAATGAGTGAACCGGTTAAACTGAATTACTCACACAAAAACATTTAGCTCTTCTTGGTTTACAGCAGCTTTAAAAGCCCATCAGAAAGGGGATACTTGAGAAACTTGGTATTTCCTACTGTGGAACTTGTTGTAAAAAGTTTGAAAAACCGTTTGTATTTGACATTTGTGGAAGATACAAGGAATCCAACAAGTCCAGGTGCCTGTTCAGGATGCGGGTTGGTTTAGTAAACAGGCAGTAAAAAATAAAGGCATGCTAGCATGTTTCTAAGAAAGAAGTTCTACGCAGTTTGTTAGTCATTGTTATTTTTCTCTAAAAATACCTGAATTATTCATTGCCATCTGCAACAATATGAAAAACAAAATCTTTACCATCAAACTTTATAATTTAAGCTCTGAATTTCTGGGCAATAACTCAAAACAGGCATGTGAAACCTTAAGGGTGGATCAACACGTACAAACATGAAACCAAATGGGCTGGCATGATCTGTTCTCAGCATGGATCCACCTGAGGTCCTTCACTACAGCGATGAGGAACAGTCCTCCACCCTGCTTCTGCAGCTGAACAAACTGAGGGCGGAGAGCATCCTGACAGACGTCATCCTGTGTGCTGGTCGCATTGAAATCCCCTGCCACCGTAATGTCCTGGCGTCCAGCAGCGCCTACTTCCAAGCCATGTTCTGCAACGGCTTCATGGAGACGCGACAGACCAAGGTTGATATGAAAGGAGTTGAACCTGTCATTCTGACCAGTATTGTGGACTATGTTTACACTGGACTCATTAACATTGACCTGGATAATGTGCTTCATCTGATGCAGGCAGCGTCCATGCTGCAATTTGGCCGCCTTTTTGAGGCCTGCTCCTGTTTCCTTCAGTCACAGATGAGACCAGACAACTGCTTGAGCATGTTCAGACTCTCAGATCTGATGAACTGTGACAGTCTGAAAAAAAAGGCAAAAGAGATGGCCATGGAGAGCTTCACTGACGTGTCCTCGTCTGAGGACCTGGGCGAGCTTTCTTTACAGGAACTAATGAGGTACCTGGAGGACGACAGCCTTTGTGCTCAGGAGGAGGAGGTTTTTGAGACACTTGTTGCTTGGATCCGTCATGATCCCATCTCCAGGCGGGGCACCATAAGCAACCTTTTCAAAAAGGTCCGTCTTCGACATTTACACCCTACCTACCTCTTCCAATTCATTGCAAATGACCCTCTAATCCAGTCTTCCACCCTCTGCACCGAGATCATTGAATCTGTAAGGCGTCTCATGTTTTCGATTGGCACAAGGAGCATCAGGGACTTTGTGGTCGACTTTAAACCTCTCTGGGCTGCACCACGGCGCTGCAGCCATGATGACACCTTGGTGGTGGTTGGAGGAAGAAGGAACAATGAGCTGACTTCGAGGGAGGCACTGGTCTTTGATGAGAAGAAGCAGAAGTGGCAGCGGCTCACCAAGCTGCCTGTACGTCTTTACAAAGCCTCCTACGTAGCCCTTCACAGCATACTGTATGTTCTGGGAGGCTTGACCACAAATGCAAGTAGCAGCCAAGTCAGCCGGACGGTGTACACCCTCTCCCTCAAGACCAACCAGTGGAGGACAGCAGAGCCCATGCTGGAGCCTCGCTTCGCCCACCAGAGCGTCTCCTACCTGCACTTCATCTTCGTCCTGGGTGGCCTCGGGTCTGATAGACAGCTGACAGCCAGTGTTGAAAGGTGAGACCTCAGTCAAAGCCTTCTGGTGGTAATAAAAGTGAGGCGACACGGTGAAAACATTCACAAACAATCTCCCAACATTGTTTTAAGGTACAACAGTATGTTCAACCAATGGGAAGCCGTGGCACCAATGCCAGAGACGGTGCTGTATCCTGCGGTCGCCGCTACCAACCAGAGAATCCACATGTTTGGAGGACAGGATGCCACACACAACTCCATCAGACTGATACAGGTGAACTCAAGGGACAAACTTCTCCTTGTTCCTTTGTTTCCTCCTTTTTTACCCCATTATCCACCCATCTATTGTCTCTCCCCCTGCCTCAGGTATATCACATCGGCAGGAACATGTGGTGTACGATGGAGAACAGAACAGTGAAGAACGTGTCTGCTCCTGCTGTTGTTCTGGACGAAAAAATCTACATCATTGGCGGTACGAAAATGGAGCAAATACTTTTTGAAACCGGATGCAATAACAGAAGATAAAAGTGTACTTTGGAAAACATGGTTTAAAAAAATAGTAAGGCTTCTCTGGTTAGATTGACGGTTACTACAGTAAATGCTTGAAAAACGTCAAACATTGCTAAAGTCGACAGCAACCTTTGGTCTGGGAGCGCTAGCCAGGAGCTGTCAGCAGGGAGCCTTCTGCGTCAATAAGGCAGCGATGTATTCAGAGGCCAGGCCGTTTAAAGCTTTGAAGGTGAGAGGGAAGATTTAGAAATCAATTCAGAATCTATCAAACAACCAGTGAAGGGAGGAGAGCAAGTGTAGCTTTTATGTCCTTTAGACCTGTAATGAGTTTAGCATCAGCAGGTTGAGGCAGCTTGGAGAGAGGGGAAGCAGCTCTGACTAACACCTGAGTTAACTGCATTTCAGACTTTAAGGTAAAGGTAGACGCAACTGTAAAGCTGAAGGAAATGACCCGATATTTGAGACTGCCATGGTGGAACCAACAAGGCTGAGTGGCAGCTTTAAATTAAGAATCAAAGTTAAGCTTAGGATAAAATATGACTGTTTGATTTAAAGCAGCAGGAGCAACTTTAACTAATAGATGATATTAGTTAATAGCACTGAAACAATTAGGTGGGACAACCAAAAATTACATTGACTAAATTTAAGAAAATTTTGGGCCAGTTTAGAATGTAATGGCAAAAAGACAAACTGCAGCTTTAATTTCATGTGTATCCAACTATCATCTGCATAGATGGTGCACCATCTAAATACTAACAAGAGTAATCATGTAATGGAGAATAGAATTGGGCAAAATACTGGTCACTGAGGGACACCAGAACTCACTCACTCCATCCATCCATCCATCCATCCATCCATCCATCCATCCATCCATCCATCCATCCATCCATCCATCCATCCATCCATCCATCCATTTTCCAACACCCTTTCCCTAGTGGGGTCGGGAGGGGTGCTGGTGTCTATGTCAACATTTCAGAAAACACAATAACGAGAAAAAAAGTACAATTAAACCCAAAATTACTCAGAACCCTAATAGATTTAGGTTTGAAGTAACCTTTTAATTTTACCAACAAAAAAAAAAAATCTCTAAAGAACCTTTTCACAAAATTTTCTGGCTTTTTGCAAATAGACATAATTCCAGTAATTCGAACTGTCCTAAATCAAGAAAAGTGTGATCGGGTTTAACTTCCGGCAATGAGGAACAAAAAAAATGTATGTGTCCTTTTATTCTGTGTATGTAAATATTTTATTTCACCTGTAATTGTAGATGTTTGTAGTTGTTTCTGAGATATGTTTGCCCATTTAAAAATGATCTCTCGGGGTTCAGCATATGAAGAAAGACATATTACTCTCACGTTTCGTTTTAAATGCCTCTGTGGATTGCGACACTGTCCCCTCTCTCTCATATTAATGCCTCTGCTGTCACAGGATACACCAGGCGTGTGATGGCCTACGACACCGAGGCCAACAGGTTCGTTAAGTGTGCCAACCTGAAGGAGCGGAGGATGCACCACGCTGCCACCGGCCTCAACAACAAGCTCTACGTCACAGGCGGACGCTATGTCAGCGGCCATGACGCCATAGAGGACACTGACGCTTTTGAGTGCTTTGACCCAAAGACGGACACTTGGACATGTAAAGGGAGGCTGCCCTTTAAACTGTTTGACCACGGCTGCCTGACTCTGACATGTGTCACGCAAAATTGGAAGAAATCATAATGAAGGCAAAAGACTATTTTAAAAAAATGTTTACACTTTTTCATTTGTTTGAGGAGTAAGACATTTTTATTAAATTGATTTAAAGGGTGTTTATTGAAAAAAATGATCAAAGCACCCCTTTTTGTTTTTTTAAAAAAGGAAAAAAGTCTGGCATCTCTTTGCGAGAGGTTTCTTTTCAACACCTACACCTTTAAAAGAGAAGTGCTCTGCTGCACAGCCTGTTCTTAACCTGTCTAACTTCACAAAGGGTGAAAGAGCTATTTTCAGCCGGCTCTGAATCATGAGATTTTACTTGTCATGTTTGAATCCTGAAGGCTCTTTGGTTTCAGCTCTCAGGTCTCTCTGACTGCAGCACATGTGTCTGGCAAAGATTATCCCAGCCTTTAATAAAAGCGGAAAATCAAATGGCCGCGATAAGATTTTTAACGTTTCTTTCATGAAACGCTACGAATAACGAAAATTTAAGCCAGTCTTCGTTCAACAGAAGCTTTCGATCTGCACCCTTTAATTTAGCATCATTTTCTATTTGAAAATTGTTTGTCACTGTCTTTATGGAAATTTTCTGTTTGTTTTTTTTTAGCTTTGAAATAATAAAATTTGATTCCAAACATGCGACTTGTCTTTATGTCTCAGTGTCTCACAGAAAAATACAGTGACTTGAAAAAGAATCTCAGCAGTAAGTGTCTATTTGATCCTCTACTTCTCACTCAGTGCCCATATATTCAATGTTCTTTCCCTCCCCACAAGTAAAGAATTCAAAAAGTTACACGAAAAACGATTTCTCTCTGATATGCGTTCAGCATCAGGATTTGTAAGTGCTGACTTTCACAGAATCTGCAACAAATCACATTTAAATTTTCATGTTATGTCTTAGAGAAGCACATTCTGATCTATATCTGGGACTGTATGTCCACTTCACATTCACACACGGCTTTTTGTCGGTCGTTTGTAGCTCTCATGAGAAAAATGTGAGAAAGTTTGATCTGTGTGCGCACTTAAAAGCTGAAAAAAGCAAATATAAACATATTAACATATTAAAGTTTCTGTCAAACCACAACTCTCTTGTGTTTCTGTGCCGTGCTTTCAGGAAAGTGAGGCCAGATTGTGGAAGGGGTGGTGAGGGTGGAGAGGAGAGCAAGGCTGGAAAAACTACAGGTGATCTGACGTTATTTTGAGTAACAAACAAGGAGGCAAATGTTACACCACATGAATCATGTGGCTCTGATGGTGAGCTGGCAGATGTGAGAGAGAGAGAGCAGAGACAGAGAGAAACCAATGAGCCATGTTTCACAACAGAGAATCTGAGCGAGTGATGAAACTCAGTCACAAGAAGCAGCAACAGGTGTATGTTTGAGCAATCGTGTGTGTATACGTTTGTGTGTGCGCGTGTGTGTGTGTGTGTGTGTGTGTGTGTGTGTGTGTGTGTGTGTGTGTGTGTGTGTGTATGCGTGTGTGTGCATGTGTGTGTTTGTTCCTGTGATTTAGGTTCTTAGAGGGTTGGGCATGACTGACCAGCTGTTGTGTCTTATCAAAACAAAAGCAGAGATAGTGGAAATGAGAGCCAAAGTGATATTAGAAACAACCTCCCAGAATAAAGTTCATACAATCCTGCAACAAGGTTTAAATGTTTATCACTAATTCTACATTACATATTTCAACAGGCTGTAGGTCAGGGGTGTCGAACTCATTTTCGTTTTGGACCACATCCAGAAAGAGTTGTGGTAAAGAGTTTTTGTTTTGTTAAAATATTAATAAATGTCGGTCTCTGCATTTAATAAGAACTTCTCGAAATTAAATAACGTTAAACATCTTTTCATCTTGATCTAATTTCAAGAATACAGATAAAACTACTGATTTGATTAATAAAATAATAATTAAGCACACAAACGTAACGCTAAAGGTTCTGGAGAGCAACAAGAAACATATGGTGGGCCAGATTTGGCCCACGAGCCTGGAGTTTGGCACATCATGTGCTGAAGGAAGATCTGAACTAAAATGTTCCTAACAGTAACAAAGTCATAAATGCCACTGTGAAAATATCCCAATTATTAGCCTGAGTTAAGAATAGCTGGTGCTGAGGAAAGTAAACAGTGTTACCAATTTTCAAAGATCTTCTGACACAATGTTTTCAAAATACAAACAAAGATTTAAAAAGATAAATGAAACCTCAAAACCTGATTTTGTAATGGTGTAGCAACAAATTCCAAAGTATTTTATGGTAAAAAATTCCCCATTTTGGTTCAGGACACAAGAGGAGCGGAAAACACGTGGCTGTGAATGCACCATCCTCACTTATAACACATGGTGTTGGCAGCATTAGGCTGTGGGCTGCTTCTCTTCAGAAAGAACAAGGAAGTCAGTCAGACTTGATAGGAAGAAAATAGACTCTAATAGAAAACCTGTAAAACATAATCAAAGCAAAAAACTGAATCCAAATGAGAATCTGTGGTAAAACTGGAAAAAAGATGTTTACGCTCAATCTGATCAGAAGCTTTTTAGATGGGTAAAGTTTTGCCTCAGCTGATTCTGAAATGCAGTTTTCGCTAAAATATACTACTTGTTGTTTATGTACTTTGGAGTTGAATTAGATTGTTTTTATGAGGCATAAAATCCAAATTGTGCTCATTATTCTCTAACCAGAAGATAAATAATCTCATGTTGGTCCACTTAGTAAGCTAAACAGGATCTATTCAGTCTCTGAGAACAGAGCTTAGTCACCCACTGACCAGATACTGGCTGGGACTTTCCATGTCATCCTCTGGTTGAGCCTGTTCTATAAATAGAACTAAACTGACCCCAGGAGCAAATGGCAGCGTATTATTTACTAAATGTTCTTCAACTAACTTCTCACTGTTATGCATTGTCAGCCTTAAAGTTCTCTTTTTTTTCTTTACAAATATAACACCATCTCAGTTAATAACGACATAGGAAACTACTTCATACTACTTCAACCCTCTCCATCTGAAGTGTTAGTGCAATCATATGTAGACAGTGGACTGCATGGCCACATACAGAGTGTGCAGTGATCTTTCTTGTTTTGTTGACTCCTTATGAATATTACAGCACCTTGGAAATGTCATCATTTAAATTATACCAACAGGGATTTTGTGTGACACACCAAACACTAAATATGCATTTGTACTCAGCCCTCCTGGTTCAGTTTTTTGTAGAACCAACTTTGACCTCAGCTACCTCAGAAGTTGCCTTGAAAGTTCATTAAAAGTGCCAACTTTGCATTAAAGTGTCATTATTTATAAAAACCATGCAAAGTTTTCACTTTTAATGGACTTTCAAGGCAACGTCTAGAGCAACTTTGCATTAAAAGTGTCATTGTTTACCGAATGACACTTCATGACAACTGTCATAGACATTCATAAAGACTCCTTCATGTTCATGACACGTGTTATGTCATGTTTATGAGAATGTCATGTCAGTCTTATGCACACCCCGTCACAGAAAGTGTTACCAAATAATCTGCCAGTGGAAATAGTACTTTTTGTTTAAATCAGTATTAAGGAATTACTGATTTAAGACAAGCTCTGTGTTTTTGCAATGCATCAACTCTGACCAACAATAGCATCCCACAGGATGATGCCGCCACTCCCATTTGTCACAGTGGGGATGGTGTACAAAATTAGCTGAAAGCTATCATTTCATTTTCTGCTCTTTTCACAGTGATGCACTACTTTATTACAGCCATCACATAAAGTATCAATAATTGAATTTTATGTTAGTAAAGTGACTAAATGTAAACAAAAGTCAAACACTTCACTAATGAAGCCCTGCAGAAAAGGACGCAGCCACCAGTGAATTGTGTGCAGTAAAAAGAAAAACCCACATCGGCCACATGTGCTAAACTGGTCGCCCTCAAGAGACAGGACATAGCACAACACACACGCAGAAGGTGAGCTAAAAATTGCCCGTTGCTTCTCGTAAAGGTTTATCTGATGTGCACAGTGGCTGACATGTTTTAGTGATCACAGAGTGCGCCATGAGTTAAGGGAAAGAAGAAACATTTACTCTTCTACTAGCCTGTGCTTCAGTGCCGTATTTCTGCTATGCTAACATCCTTAGTTTAAAAAAAAAAAAAAATCACATCCTCCTTTTGACCTGAATGATTGCATCAGCTCCATTTCTGATGTGCAGGACGACTTTGAGAAAGTAGCTGAAGATGAGGACAGCTAGACTGTATGCATTTCCCTTGGTTGAGATAGTAACGGCAAAGTTAATGTTTGTTAATAACACAAGCTCAAATAACAGTGTAAACTAAACAACAAACACTTGGAATGATATAATTAAGTCTTACGACAGAGGTCAAAATCAACCAACCAGCCCTAGACGGGGTTTTTTTCTGGATCATAGTCGATGTTTGAAAAAAAAACAACTTAAAATATCACGAAAATAAAGTTTTGCTACTTTCTCAGCAATTAAGCAACTTCTGCATCCAGTTCTGTACATACACACACACAGTCATGTTCATTAAATTACAATATGCGTTCCATCCAACTGTGTGAATAATCTATATAATGTGTTTCACTTAGTGATAAAGTTCTTGAAGGAAATGGACTTTTCAATAATATTCAAATGTATTATTAATGGATGTGCTAGGACACATGAACATATCAACCCTCACACACACACTGTCGTATTATCCGCCCAACATGAACACACGGGTGCAGGCACAGCATGATTACATGCAGACACAGAAAGGGAACAATAAAAATATGCCCGGTAAATAAATAAATACACTAGAAACCCTTCGCTCAGTAAAAACACAATCTGCATTGCAACCAAAAGCTCTGGAAGAATCTAAAGCACAAGTCAATCTATTTATAAACTCAGGATTGACGAAGAGGACTGGCGGGCTTCACAGCCAGTTCACTGGATGTGCTTTCATCCTAATATTTACACTCAGACATTTTCCCAGAACATGAATACATTATGTGTTATAAAATGTAGTCAATCCCACCTCAGTAACCCCCAGGAGGGTCTTATTGTGGAAATATGCATTTATCAGAACTGGATTCTGAATTTAATTCAAGCCAACGCTTTTAGGCCAAAGAAGATCCTGAATGAATTCAACAAACTAAGATAGGATTTTTATATTTTGTATTAAAAATAGCATGAAAACTAAAACGTCAGGACAAAATACAACCCAAGTACTAAACTCAATTGTTTCTTCCCGGACAGTAAACATCATAGTAAGTATGTATTTCAAAAATATTCATGCTTCTACGCTTTTTAAAACACTCTCAGGTGAATCTGATCGGTGTCCTGTGCTCCTATCTTTCCATGACATCGAAGGATCTTCACTCCTCCTCTCCTTTCTCCGTGAGCTGTCGCAACTCTGAGGTTGATAAACAAAGCCACGTGTTGCGAGGAAGTTTCCAAAGTGGGCGGAGCTTCGTTGCTTCCGGGTTCCGAGTCGGAGGATAAAAGGCGAGCTGCGCAGAGTCAACACAAGCACACAAACGCACTTAACATTAAGAAGGAACGCGCAGTTTTGCAAAGCAGAGGCCTGCGTGCTTTTCTACGGCTTTCTCTTCGACGTTCGGCTGTTAGTAACCGAGTCGACATGCCTTTTCTCGGACAGGACTGGAGGTCACCGGGTCAGAACTGGGTGAAAACCAACGATGGATGGAAAAAGAGGACAGCAGACGACAAAAACAACAACGTCTCTGTGGAGAGGTTGGTTGTTTGAACGGCCTGGCCTGAGAAAAATGTAGCAGTCTGATGGAGTTAGTTTGTTGCTTAGTGTTAGAAATATGACGGGGGAGGAAGATGTGGGAGATGTTTTGAAACGAGTCCAAACTGCATTGCAAACAAAAGGCAGAGTGAGGGGCCTTCGTGTAAGTTTCCATCAGTGTTTTTTTTTGTGTTTTTTTTCTGGTTGGCAAGTTCCTTTTCAGGCTAATCACCGAGCTAATAATAACCTGACAAGTCAAGGGATTAACAAACGTCTGCTGAACCTGGCCACTTTCCAAAAAATCAGCATTTGCTTTCTAAAACACACACCAAAAAAACTAAAAATAAAAAAAAATCCACATTTGATCATGGGCCATCTTTACATCCAGTCAGAATTAACTTCTGCATCATTCTCTTAACTTTTGTGTGGCTCACATATGAACTTTGTTCCCCTCCCCAGCTTCTGCAAAGACAACGAGCCGGAGTGTTTTAACAAGGAGAACCTGCTGCTCTCTCTCAGCTATGAGATGTCTGCCAAGAAGAGGAAAAAGGATCTGATGAACAACAACAGCAAGGCCCCCTGTGAGTCCCCGCGAAGAGAGACCCAAACACGCGCAGAATAAATGAGTTGTGTAATAAGGCACGAGAAAAGCGGTCCAGATCAGAAGCAGAATGTGTCAGGACTTTGTCCCCCCCCCCTGCCCCCCTTATTTAATTTTGATACAGTGGTGTACAAGTTGTTCAGCCAGAAATCGGAACGTTCAAAATGTACTGTGTCTAACAATGTCACCAGATCAAATGCTGCATTTTTTTTTTCACAATGATAAAGTAGATAATTATAGATTAGTTCATTCGATTTGCCTTGAAGCCGGAGCTTAGGTCTAGGATTAGCAGGGACACTCTGGTGGGATTTGAGATGAATTTAGCACTACCGGTTTAATGCGACGACTTCATACCTGCAGCTTCAATCAGTTTTTTTTTTTTTTGTTTTCTGCAACTATACAGGATGCTAACCTTTTATAGATTTTCAGTTTTTCCAGCCAACAGAGCATTTTCTTTTTTACCCCCCTTTTCTGACTTGGAACCTGGACTTTCGGACTTCCAAGCACAAAGGGCATAAATCTCAGCCTCAAAAGTTAAAGATATTTACTTTGATGCCAATGTTATCTCATTTTAATTATCCCCAGAAGCAGCAGTACATTATTTTATGCGTTCTAGTCCTTTTAGAAATAAAATCAGCAACCAGAAACCTGTATCGGCTGTGTAAAGCGCGCTTGCTGCATCTCTAAATTTGGAGCATTTCATTACCATTCCGTCAACAACTAAACCAGCTCTGAAATTGTATCTTATTTGCGTCGCGTGCTCGCGCATTTATCCCAGAGCTTATGAGCAGCTCAGTGACTGCGAGGCCACTAACGTAAAATCACTTTCTTCCTGGTTTCTCTCCGTCTTTCCAGATTTCCACAGGGAAAAGTGGATTTACGTTCACAAAGGAAGCACCAAGGAGGTAAGACCGCCTCAATTAGCTTTCCATCAACTTTCGCAATCACAGTTGCTAATGTAAACAACTCGGCGCTCTTGCACGGGATTGCAGCCTAATACTCTGATAATTAAATTCTCCCAGCGCCACGGATATTGTACGCTCGGAGAGGCCTTCAACCGCTTGGATTTCTCCAGCGCCATCAAGGACACGAGGAGATTTAATTACGTTGTCAGAGTGAGTCCTCCTCTTTTCTTTGCTTTTTAGTCGCTTCTGTCTCTTTGTGTTTGCCAGGGGAGGTGTTTTTTTTTTTTTTCTGTCAGAGGCTGAGTAGGGGAACTAGGAGGTTGGTGGGGGGTTAAAGTTAAAGAGGGTGGCTCTTATCAAGGCTCTGCAGACTGTGATGATGATACTGAGGAAAGTTTGCGTTATTTATGATTACTGAAAACTCCCTGTCGTCCCCTACATCAACTTCAAACAAGGGTTTTATTAAAAATCTAGGTCTGTTTTTCTCAAACTCATTTTTATCCCACACAAACCGTCAAGGTTTACACTTGGAATGCCAAACGGCTCATCATTGTTACATTAGTGCAGAAAATTTTGTTTTATTTCCACTGCTTTTTTCCCCCCTCTTGATGCTATTACACACTACCTCCCCCTGCCTTTACCCTTTATGTGAACATGAAGTGTGACCCTGTGCTGTGCAGCGGGGAGGGGGGGTTTGAGGACGTTTGTGACAGCTGTGTTGTGCGGTGAGGTGTGAACCCCCGTCAGGAGTTTATGAAATCAGACCTGATGCTTGTCAGGTGATTCAGACCCCTAAACACGTACACACACTTGAATCTATCCGATGAGGCCCGCCGGCTTCTCTTTCCCTTCCGTTTTCTGTCTCATTCCCTTTGGTCACTGGTGTAGTTTGTCTGCTTACTGGGGACGCAAGTCATCGATTAACGAGTTGATTTAAAGGAGACTGAATCGACTGACTGACGATTAATGCAAAAGAGGCCATTTTCTTAAAAACCCGAGTTTGCGCTTGTGTCAAGAGGATCCATAGCAAAATGCTACATTTTCATAATATGGAGAATTAAAAAAAACAAAAAAAACGCAAACAAATATATTCTAACATAATCATTTCTTGTATTAAGGTGATAACTTAAGGAGCTTCTCAACTGTTTATGTGTCAAAACAGAACCGCATAAGTACATTTTGTGTCTCATACCGGACCGTTTCTCTTCCCAGTTCTGTTATGGCACCGCCATCTTTGTTTCTATATCAGCTGGCTCTGCTCAAGAGTACTAGTGCTGCCCTCTTCTGGATGGCGGCCAAACTGCAACACTGAAAGATGATGTGAGCTGACGTTCTTAATTGACTGGAAGTCATTTTGATTTAATTAACCATTAATCAACATTTAATCATAAGTTGATTGCCTCATTACTGCTTAAGTAAGTTTAATCTCAAACTCACAGAATTTCAAGATTTAGCTGAGATAAAGGCATCAACATGACGGTTCTGAGTTTGTATGTCATTGTTTCAAATCGGCAGGGTTCTTCTTCTCGGCCCCAAGGAGTTCTGGAGCTGTCCAGTTTTGAACGGGTACTAGATAGCAGAGTGTTGGGCCCAGAGAACAATAAGAGTGTAACTCTAGCATCCAGCCGGTGTCGGAGCCGGGTCGTCGCTCCTCGCCGTCTGACGACATTTTAGGGTTCGTTTAATTCGTTCTCAGTTACACAGATCGTCTTCTTGTTCAGCACAGATGAGATTCTCTTTTCCTGGGTCGGACAAACTAAACGAATCAACCTAAACCTTTTAAAAGCTAGATTTGGCTCTTTTAATATGGACTATAATAGTTCTTAAATACTTTTTAACTTTATTTCCTAGATGTGTGACAACTAAATAATAATTGTATATATATAAAATGTTAATTAAATTTGGTCATTGGTCACGTATTTCTTGTCGTCTAATGGCCCCACTCCTATAGGAGAAAAGTTTTGTATGAATTTGAAATATGATGATAGAGAAATTAAGTTTAAGATTACTTCTAAACTATTTGGTTAAAACCAAACGTTCTTGAGGTTTTTGCAATCTACATTACGGGTCTAGCTCATCTCCATAGAAACGGCGTGCACAGAGGTGGATGCGGAAGCGCACACCGTTCTGCTCGACTGAATTCTTTCTGAGCAACGAAAAGAAGGGGATTAAGCATTGGGAATGAAGAAGAATGGCATGTGGAAAGTTTGAGTCCGCCAAATCTACATTTGTTATAAAAACACTTTTTGCTCCATTGGGAACCCATAAAACTAAATCTGACATCGACGTTATGGGACAAAAAGTGGGTAACTTTTCCGTTTATGCTTCAGATGTTTTGGGTCAGATCTGAACATGGCTCTGATTTGAGTTTCTCCATGACGTCACAGCGCCTGTCAGATGCCAGTTGAGCCACCCTTTTAGCCCACTGTTTGTCTGTGAGCCAGTGGCAACAACTACGCACACACACGCGTGCACACACACTCTGAGAAGTGAGTCAGCTAGTTCACAAGGCTGGATTATCAGGGGTCAAATAACTTCAAGCTTATGTTTTCATCAGCCAACGTTGTTGACTCCAGTCTAGGCTGTTGCCCAACACTCTTCCAGAAGCTTCACCTCCGCAAGGCGACTCTGATCAAAACAAATCAGAGCTGAGGCTAATGGACCTTCAGTTGAAAGCAATAACCAGGTGGACAGCTCCCAGTTTTGTTACAAATGTTCAAGCATGGAATTTGTTTTTCTAAGAATCCAGCAGCCTACTAAACACAAAGTAAGGAGGCGGTGGAACAGAGCGTCTCGGAGGCTGACGGGGAGAAATTTATGTTTCTTTTTTTTTTTCTTTTTCTGTTCCAGCTCCTGGAGCTTATCGCCAAGTCGCAGCTCCCCTCGCTCAGCGGAGTGGCGCAGAAAAACTACATGAATATTCTGGAGAGGGTTGTTCAGAAAGGTGAGCCCTCATGCCTCCGGTGCGTGTGTGTGTGTGTGTGTGTGTGTGTGTGTGGTTTGTGTACATCTGCGCTGATCACTTGGGTCTCTCAGGAAAAAACAAAAGTAATAATATTTGCACAAGTAAACTTGAGAATCTACTTCCTGTTTTTGCCCTTTTCTGTTTCTTTGCATCTGTAACTCTTAGAATTTATCTTTACTACTTTTGCTTCAAAGTGACTCTGTATTTCTTAAAGGCAATAAGTGAAGCAAGGTTGCTTCAAAAGAATTTGCGGAAGTGTCCCCCCTTGAAAGATTTGCTATCTTTAACGCATTACAACTACAAGCATCAGCTGTAATTGTAGTGAAATGGGATTACAAGAAGCATCAACCTGGGTGGGAACTTGACTATCAAAATACATTAAAGTTTGTGG
Source organism: Poecilia reticulata (assembly GCF_904066995.2). NCBI lineage: Eukaryota > Metazoa > Chordata > Actinopteri > Cyprinodontiformes > Poeciliidae > Poecilia > Poecilia reticulata. The sequence continues at coordinate 24,870,015 of NC_088845.1, forward strand.
TTAAAGTGTGACAAAATGTGGGGTGTGAAGAAGTTTTTTAGTATTTATTATTGTAGGTGAGAAAATGAGCCAAGACAGCTTGGACTTGGCTCTCTAACTTTGCTGTGTAGAACCCTGACAGTCAGCAGACCCCTCTGCAAGCTGCAGTGTAAACTAAATGTTCCTTCAGCTAAACAGACTTCGGTTGTTTGGGAAGCGTCACAAAACCTTCTGGCCAAATCACATACATGCAACTGTGAAATGAGTGGCTGCGATCTGTAGCTAAAACTCTGTTGTTGTTTTTTTTAGCTACAGTTTGAAACTTTGCTGTTGAAATTTCCATTCAACATCCTAAAGATTTGAATTTAATTTTTTTTTTTAACATCAAGATTAATGATCCGTTTCAGTTCTCGATGACCAGCAGAACGTCCGTCCCATCAAAGAGCTGCTGCAGACGCTGTACGTGTCGCTGTGCAGCCTCGTCCAGGACATGGGCAAGTCGGTGCTGGTGGGGAACATCAACATCTGGGTCCACCGCATGGACAACATCCTGCAGTGGCAGCAGCAGCTGGACAACATCCAGATCAACAGAGTGAGCATCTGTCTGCCTCACACATCGTGACAGGGTCACTGTCACGACTCTGTTTCTAACGGCATCTCACCCTCCTGCAGCCTGCGGCCACGGGCATGTCGCTGACCGACCTGCCTGCCAGTCTGCAGCTGAACATCATGCAGCGGCTGACGGACGGCAGGGACCTGGTCAGCCTGGGACAGGTGTGTCCGGAGCTGGGGGCCTTGACGGAGGACCGCCTGCTGTGGAAGAAACTCTGCCAGTACCACTTCACAGACAGACAGGTATGAAGACGACGAGGGGAGGAGGACATTGGAATGGAGGACGGGTTCTGACATGGAAATAAACAGTCCGATAAAGTCGTTAATCAGCCAGTTCACAGTTAAATGGCAACTTGAGACTTATTTTTATACTACAGCATTTAATAAAGGTTCTCTACATTCAGCTTGTATTCAGATTGGCAAAAATATCTTAAGACCGCTACCAACTTCCTCCTGGGTTTTTGTAGCTGCGACTCTTTCTCTGACAGGTCACGGTTTCCTTAAGCAGTCTGCATTCCCCTTTTTTAGATCCGCAAGCGTCTGATGGTGTCGGAGAAGGGTCACCTGGAGTGGAAGAAAATGTACTTCAAGCTAAGCCGCTGCTATCCTCACAGAGAGCAGTACAGCGACACGCTGCACCTCTGCACACATTGCCACATCCTCTTCTGGAAGGTACATCTCCGTCTTCCGCTCCGATTCGGCGCAAAGGAAGCGTTTCGACTCGCCGTCTAACGTCTGTCTCCGCTTTTGTTCTTAGGATACGAACCATCCCTGCACGGCCAACAACCCCGAAAGCTGCACCACGTCCCTCTCCCCTCAGGACTTTATCAATCTGTTTAATTTCTGATCTCTGCAACACACACACATACACACACTCCCCTACTTCTTCAGAAAACTCCAGAAGTATGGACTGGACTGTACATACTGTTCTTGTACATAGACGTTTTTCTTTTGTTTCATAAACCAATCATGTCCTGGATGTACATTTACTTGCGACATGGACCTGGAGAGGACGCAGGCTGTGGGACGACTATGCAATTTTATTTGGTTTGAATATTTGGATGAGATCAAAAGAAGCATTTGAAAGTGATTGAATGTGATGGAGAATGAAAGGAATGTGGTGAGGAGGGGGGGGGAAAGGGAATATTTGGCTGAAGTTTTCAGTTTTAATATGGTCTATTCCCTTGTTTATGGGATTTAAGTTCTATTTTTGTTCAGATTTGTTCGATTTTTTTTTAATCGAAAATGGATTAAAGTAGTGATGTTAAAAGACCTCCACTCTGGGGAAGGTGCAATATATTTTATGTGGAGCTGTGGTCTGCTTTAATTGGGAGGGGAAAATGCATACAGGGAAGAGAAACGAGATGTTTTGTTTTTATGCTTTTTTCACTTTTATATGGATTTGATATGTTTTCTTTTATTCTGCTTTGGCAGTCATAGCAGCAGCTGAGTGCAGTATTACCAAACGTAATCAAAGCCAGAGTAACTGTGGTGTGCCTTTACAAAACTTGAAGCAATACCGGCAAAATCTCCATCTTGTTTGCATCTTTTCTAAACCCTGACTATTGTTTTATTTTTTTTCTGTGTTTAATTTTACGGAGGACTAAGGTGCAACACTCTGAAACCAAAGTTGTTTAACTATTTTTTTTTTTTGTTAAGACTCCTGTATGTGTTCAAACACCCAGCTGATTGTGTTGTTTACATATTTATTTCTTGAGACTTTTGGCGACTGGTTCAACTTTCACATTTTAGGTTTAAAGAAGTGGACTTTTTGAGTGTTTAAAGGGCCTTTGTCACTGCTCAGACTTTGAGGAACTATGTACATGCTATGCAATGCGGTCTGTTTTTATGTTTAATAAACTGATCAGTGCTGTCTGTCCTGTTTTGTAGGACTGTGAGGTTACTTAAAAACATGAATTCATCAGTGTTATACAAAGTTTAATAGCCAAACACTTCATGTTGTGGTTGAAAACATGGGACCTCCTGGCGTTGAACTGGCTTTAGAAGTAGCTTGTAACGGCAAAAGTGTGCCATCTATCGGCCAAAGGGGGAACTGTAGCACTGAATTGATGGGCGTTGCTGTTCAGTATTGTGGTTGTCCATACATATATATATATATATATATATATATATATATATTTTAAACAATGCAAAAATATTAAACGTTTCGTTTTTTTTTAAGCACTACCTTTTGGGTTCAGATATGAGGGCCATTATCAAAACTGATGTGATGCAAATATTTGACAGAAGTTTTGACGCACACAAAGAAATGTTTTGCTGTTATTAGATTTTTTTTATACTATTTCTATCACAGAGCATTTTAAACTTTGTGGCTTGCAAGTTTTTATTGCTCTTGTTGAGGTAAAAAAAAAAAACCCTGTCATTCAGAAGATGATGCTCATACACCTGTGGAGGCGTATAAATATTTATCTGCGACCCTCTGCGGGTCAAGATGGGATGACTGGGTCAGCCTTTTTATGCTGCAGAGATGTGTTAATCTCTGTGGAGCCAGCAGATAACTCTGGAATGGAGCACAGACACACACATACATACAGTCTCTCCTGTATCTCTCAAGTAGCTATAACATCCAGTCAGTCTTGGTCACTGTTTAACCCTGTATCACCTGTGTCGATGCATCTAATAACGTCCGGGGAGGAATCAGCGACTCGTGTTTCTCTAATCAAAACAAACACCCAAATACAGGCGTTTTTGAATTTTTAACACACTTGAGCTCATCACACCTGATGTCGGAACCATAAATTTCACTTCCTGTTCTCTGTCGAATAACAGAGGGACGGCATCAATAAATATTGTTTTCAACCTTTTCCTGCAAATTCTCAATTGGACTTTGGAGCATTTTAACACCTGCAGTTCACTACAAACAACAAAACCCAAAAAACTTGAATATTACATTAGAACAATAAAAGATACTTTAAGTAAAAAAAGTCAGGCTTCTGAAAGGTATGTTCATTCCTACGCACACAATATTTGGTTGGTCCTCCTGCTGCATGAATTACTTGGCTGCCCCTAATCTAATCTACATTGAAGCCGTATGTTTGCTTAAGCACAGCGATGGTGGTGGTGCGTTTAGGGTGACGTGTGTTGCTAGTTTTCAGCCACATGTAGACTTTTCCTTGCAAGCAAGCAGCTCAGTTTCAGTCTCATTTCACAACATGTCTATGTTCTCGCTGGCCTGCCTGGTGTGGCCACTGGCTTACACTTTTTCACTATTTTATAACCATCAGTTTGGCTTTGGGTGAGTATTCATACTGGGTGAACAACCGTTTTATATTTCAGTCCCATTTGAACTCATCTTTTCGAAACGACAGAGCAGTTTCGATCACTCATTGTTTTCACTTCTGCTTTAATTATTTTAGCATCTCTTTCATTGCAGCCAGGCAAAAGTTGCGCTACAAAACAAAAAAGTATACAAATGTTCTTTTAATGCAACACAAAATGAAAGCTTGTTTTTTTTTTTAGCATATTTCCTGGGATGGTGCGTAATCTAAGTATTGTATTGGTATGACTCTACAAAGGTGATCTTAAAATAGTATGCCTTTCAACTTGATTAGATCGATAAGCGTTAAATTTATTACTCAGGATGAATATTTGACCACTCAAACTGGTGGATTTCCTGAGACTTAGCTTTTAAATGCATTCTATACATTTTTAATTGTGTTGAGGCTTAATGCTAAGTTATTCTAGAAATTTTAAAACCACCTTTACCAGAACATTCAACGGTTTCCAATTCGGACATTTGACTGCTGTGTCAAGACACAGTTGAAAAATTCAAAGATCACGTCTTTGGAGACATCAGATCCAAAAATACCAGGGTGGGTCAGGGGGTGCAAATCAGTCCCACAGCATGATTGTACCACCACCCTGCTTGCAGTGTTTTCAGGTACGAATGCATCATCTTTGTCTCATCTAATCATATTTATTTTGCATGTAAAACAAATGAAGAATATGAAGACTGACGCAGATAAAGCTGATCTTACACATGAAAAATACTGGCGATCCAGGACTGAAACTAATGTATAAGTCATGCCCAATCCGTAATATAACATTTTTGTCCAGTGTAACACAAAATAAGCACCAGTAACATCTCCATATTTTAACCCGTTTCACACTGTAGGAGTTTTCATATAGTATCAAACTAGTCCAAGTAAAGCCTTTGAGACAGTTGCATAATAATACGCTGTACCTTGTTTAAAAAAAACAAAGAAACATTGGTGTGTACCTCCTTGTTGAGTCCGTCTTCCATTTGGAGTGTTTTTCTTAAAGTGTCACTTCATAAGTACAATAGTGACATTCAAGATTGTAAAGTCTGCTAGGTTTGCTTAGTAAACACAAGTCTCTGTTTTGTTGCCATGTGGTTTAACCATTATTAGATTATAAATGAGGAGCCAGAAATGAGTCACAACCGCCAAACCTGGCAACGCAGTCCCAGAAAGTTTCAAGAACCGTTTTTGCTTTGGCAAAGGTTTAGTTTTCTTCACATGAAAAAACCATCTGCAGAGGACCGGAAGATGCTCAGAATCTGCCCCCCGTCCCCATTTCAGGTACGAGGAGCGGCTGAGGAAAGCAGTCGTCAGTGGTTCTGGAGTCCTACAATGCGAATAACAGAACATGTTTTATGCTTTCTCCTGGGCATCTAGTAGAAAATCTCTAAAGGAAAGCAGAGTTACCAGTGTTAGTAAATGTCACAGAGTGGTACATCGTCCCCTTCAGAGTTCTGGATGACCCACTCAATAGCGTCCCAGCCCTAAGGATGGACAAAAGACAATAAGCACAAACATACAAAATACTGTAAGAAATGCTATGAATGTTAATGTTCACTTCTCTGGCAGCTAAAGTGTTGCCGCAAAAAGCAAAGTAACCAAAACATGACTTTATATGCAAATGTCTTATGAGAATAACACATCTTTATTGTTTCATGTAATGAAGTGAGTAAGGCAAGCAAATGCTTGGCAAGTATCACCACTTCTAAATGTTCTCACTTTTGGTTATAGTTCAATCTTTCCGTTCTCGTTTGGACATTTTCATCGAGCAACAGACGTCCGTCTCAGCAGGACTGTTTAGCTCTCCTGCACACACTGTCTTTGAGTGTCTAGTGATGAAAAGATATTAAAACTGGGAGCCATGTTCATCTTACATCTCTCTGTGGAAATTATGCTTAAGATCTTTTCAAAATTGAAGGAGCCATTTTCAGTTTGTTCATAAATAGCGTCACGTTTGCCAGGAGTATGTTACGGCTTTTATAAGCATCTGCATGAAAAAAAAAATGCTCCACATGCATCAGGTTATGTCCAAATCATGATCCATCCACCCTCATTGGAAAAGGGTTCTTTGTTTTTCTTCTTCCAAAATAATCACTGTTTTGTAAACATTTTGCATCTAGAGCAAGATGGTTGACTTTCCTGTGCAGCAAATGTTTCCAACAAAACAACTTCATGCACAACATTCTTGCGAGCTGATGTTAGGAAGTGTGGAGAAAGCCACCCGTCACAAATCTAAATCCAGTTTTTAAATCAATCAGTGTCAGGACTGAATATTCAAAGCATGAATAAATGAATATCTGACTTTTAAGTTTTCTAAAACATGTCTTCAGACTCTTGTCTTTCAATTTGACAAATATGTGATACATTCTGTTGGTCTGTCACATAAAATCCCAATAACAAACATAAAGTTTGTGGTTGTAGCGTTACAAAGCATGAATGCTTCTGCATGGCAGTATTTAAATAAAGGTCTTCATTCAAAGAGAAACTATAAATAAAAAGGTTTTACTGAAGTCTTACCTTCCGGGCGTTGGCAGACATGCTCCTGACCATCAGGCCCTCCAGATAGCTGCTCAGACTGACTCCCTTCACCGTGATGATGGCTTCCTGTGTCAGTACAGTACTGAGGAGCCGACACGGACACATACAGAAAGATAAGACGTGATCGTTGCGACATCTTGGGAGATGTCGCATCTTGTTGTCCTCCTAAACTTTGTGTAACATGCACTCTCTGACAACAATCTTCAAGAAATTAAGTGAAAAATGGAGAGATGATCACTTACACCTCTGGGTTTTCTGGGTGTGGTGTGTAAACAAGCCTCTCATCTACGGATACCAGGTTGGTGAGAGTAATCTGGTGGGTACAATTTATTCAAAATATGTTATGACTACGACATTTATATGTACATTTTTATACTGGAGAAATAATGATTACAGAGACGTGTAAACTATGCCACAGTTCACCCACTCACACTGGCAGATTTTCAGGTTCAAAGGCAGCACATTTCTGAATAAGATGTTGGAACTGACTCACATTTGTTGAGCACAACTCCATCTTTTTCACCTCTGGGTCGACTATAGAATGTTCCTTCACGTATGTCTGTGTGTGGTTGGTCCCCAGTATCTACACACACATAAATACTCAAGCCAGTCTGGGGGAAGATGCTTCAAGAACAGTGAAAGGACTAAACTCCCTGTTTACGACCTAAATGTAGATATGTTTCAGAACATCTCAGTGGTTTTGACTGACCGCTCGTACAATAGATGGAAGCCCCCACTCTGTGCTGAGGAGTCTGTGGCTGTGAAGGCGTCCCTCTGAGTCCAGACTGCGATCCAGCACGTCCACGCCAACCACATTGGGGTTCATGGGGTTGGGGTACTTCCTCATGGCAGCCTTGATCACAGTCTCCCACGGATAACTGCACACAAATCGGGGAACAATTAGTCAGAAGCAAGAAGATGGAAAACATCAAATATGTGCTGTTGTGGGACAAAATAGGGTTTGCTCTGTGTTGAAGAAAAAAAAAAGATTCAATCTACCTGGGTTACATAAAATGATGTAAGCACATCTATTAACATCCCAAATTCTCTGATGCTCTTGTCCATCTTCGGCTAACGTTCATGTTACCAAGATGGCACCCTTGCCCTATATACTCTTTTTCTCCTTCTTTTTATAATATCAAATATACAACATAAACCAAACAAAGTTTTTTCTTTCAAATTAGGGAGTGGCTGCTATAACACCTTTGGGGGCTCGTCCGGGATGCACCACAACAAATCAGGATGCTAAGGAAGAGCTTGCATAATTCGTGCAACATACTTCAAATGCTGATCAGTGATGGCACCGTCAAAAGTTGAACATTTTTCAACTTTCTTGTATCGCATCGCTTACCCATGTGTGCACCTCTATGTGCACGAGCTCGAAATTTTACACACACAAATTTCGTCCACCGCTTGGAGGAGGAAGGCAAGTTGTTGCCTCATTGCACATGTTCCACAGGAAATGAATGGTGAGGTAGCGACACATCACCTCCCGTGTCTTTCCCACGGGAGGTGATTAGGACACAAGTGAACATTGTGTCCTAAAAGCTAATGTGTTAAAATCAGGCCCAATTTAGGTGAGTGTAGTGATTTGAGCAAGTTTGACAAATTGCCTGTTACACTTCGGCCCATGCAGAGTCGAATTGTAACAACTGGATGGCTGGGTCACCTCATCTAGAAAACTCCAGCTCTGCTAGGGTTTTCCATGGTCCGCAATGTATTTATCAAAGTAGGTTTATTTTGTGGTTGCTTCTTCGTTTTGTTGCCAATATGGATTCCCTTCTTTGGCTCAGAAGGAGGGGCTTGCCCAGGGCATCATTAATGCAAACACCGCCACTGCCCATTGGTCAAACAGGACTTATTGACTGAAAAAACAATAATTATGAAGCTACATATTTCACCATCGCAGAACTACAATAACACACAGATTGTTTGGAGCTTTAATAAAGCTCCAAACAACAAATCTCAGCAGTACCAACCTGAAAATATGCTCGGTGCTCCAAATCTTCATCATTCCAGTGAACGTGTTCTCCTCACTGTTAGAAAAAAAAAAAAAAAGAAAAGAAACTCCAAAACTACACCTTATCGGACCATCGTTATCATCATATAAGGAAATAGATCCGAGATGTTGGAACCGGGCCTGAAAGCTGTGGATGAGCTCACGACAGTCAACGAGACGAGCCCAGAGGACCCATCACGGTGGTTCCTGTCATGTCTGGGCCGTGTAAAAACTGCGCAAAAAATCCTCTGCTGATTCACAGCCAGAAAACAGATAAAGGGATAAAGAATGGCTGGGACAAGAGCCGGTGCAGGAGCCGATTAACAAAGTGTCAAGAGTCACCGAGTAGCATGCGGCATTCTGCTCCACAGTGCCAAAATAAAACGTCGCCGACCTCTTCAATCAACGTTTTATTGAAATGTCAAGCCCAGAAATATCATTTGAACTCATATAAAGACGAATATCAACCACACATAATGCGGCTGCAGCTCGGAATGATATTAATCCCAGTAAAATGATTTGGCGATACTTTTACTGTGGTGAACCCACGGACAACTGCCCACGGGGCTCTGCTCCTTCCTGTCTGCTCCGTCCGGCTGACGTGATGCAGCTGATGCTTTGCTGCTGCATCCGCCTCCCTTTGTGCGCATGCGCATAGCATCTTCTCTCCCTCCACCCTTCTCCCTCACTCAGCCCCGCACAAGTGGAAGAAAAGAGGCGCGCAGCGTCAAGTCACCCAAGGACAACACGAACCGCACCGGAAATTCATCTAACGACCTTCAAATAATAATAAAAAAAGATAAAAGGTCACTAGTGACACACTCACACACACACACACACACACACACACACACACACACGCACGCACGCACGCACGCACGCACGCACGCACGCACACACACACACACACACACACACACACACACACACACACCTTTTTAATACTAATATCTGGACCTTAGATTGACAAAGCATTGTCATGAGTGATAAAACCCTTAACTAAATATCACAATTATTATTATATAATATAAGATACAGGCACATCAAAAATAAATAGAATACAAATTATTTGGATTTACAATGTTTTTAACCTTCAGTTGTAAAAATTATCTCTTTTTGTCAAGTGGAAGGAAATTAAATCAAGTAGTGACTTAAAAGACTAAATTAAACAAACGAAATACCCAAAAACTGTTTGGTAGTGCAGAAAGAAAAATCTGATGGTAAACAATATGTATTTCAAAGTCATTTAAAAGGAAAACAATTATTTAACAATTCTATCTCCCTTGGGAGATTGCTGCAAATAAATTCTGCAAGAAAACAAAACAAAAAATGTAACCTCATTGGTTCTCAGATGAGACTGTAGCACAACCAACATGGCCTTGGATGAGGAATTTATTTGGCCAGGGACTTACGGTGTTAGGAGATCAGAGAGGTATACTCTGGCGCAAACTGTTGGACATCAACAAGATCTTACAATCAAGTAAAAAATTGCCCCTAGCTAATGAAGAGATAATGTGCTCTCTTTTGATGCCTAATTTGTCTTTTTGATATGTCATCTGGTTATTCATCTCTGTTCCCTTGCTCTCCCTATAAAACACTTTAAATCACCTCGTGTGTTAATATGAAACTGAATATCAACATGGCCTGGGCATTAAAGTCACACTATGCGTGCAGATGGCAACGCTCAGACTCAAAATGTGCAATCAAAACTGAAAAGGATCCAAGTACACAACTCTGAGGTACTTCACACTTCATCTTCCTTGATGACACTTCTCAAGGATCTTTTTCTAAGTCCTTCAAATACGAACAAGTCGCCTAAAAACCGCAACACAAGAACCAACCCAGTGTTGGATGCACTAAGATGCAAAACGGATTCAAAGAGTTTCAGATTTCATCATAAAAAAGCATCTGTATCTTAACAAGCAGCTTGAGGTGCCTCTCTATTTTTATCATTTCCAGCAAACACCTGTGCATTCTTTTGAAAGATAAACCGGAAGTGTACGATAGGATGGTGTGTGACTTTCCCTCCCCTTCCACGGGTTCTGGGGTGCAATTCGTAGAAGCAGCCTCGCATTGGAGGATAGGATGGTACCTTGAGGAGGAATTCGCTGTCGGACCAGCGGGCCCCGTCCATTTCACTCTGGATGCAGATTCATCAGTTTGCTCTGAGCGGGATCGGCAAACAGTAGCGTTATCAGCTGCATCTGCGTGACCTTGCGCTGACTGTAACATCAGAGGGATTTCAGAAAGCAGCCGCGCTGTAAGGTAAAGAGCATCCATCCCTACAGACGCAGGGCAGCAGAAGGCGACATCCGTGCCGACTGTTATTGTGTTTTAATGCGTGCTTCACATACATAGGTAATTAGTAAAAAAACAAACAAACATATAGATCATTTGTTTTGATTCGAAAGTTGAAGCTTTTGGTCACTCTGGGACGAAATGTAAAGGAATCGGATTGGAAGCAGGCCTGGGTAAGCCTTGCATTGCAGTTTTAAGGCCGCGCTGCTTCCCGCTGAATGTCAATTCTAAGACGTACGATAAAGCTCCGTCAATATATATGAGCCAAAAATATAATATTACATTGCCAGCCGTTTATTCAGATGGTGATGAGGATCCTGTGCTTAGTTTATCGGTGGAGCGCATGGTGGATGGCAGATGCTGCAGTAGCGCTTGATCCGCTCCAAAGAGGAGGAGGAGGAGGAGGAGGAGGAGGAGGAGGAGGAGGAGGAGGCAGGGGGCTGATTTTTAATTTATTTTTTTTGGTTCACCCAAAAAAAAAAAAAAAAAAAAATCCCCGTGTGTGCTCCGCAGTGTATTTTATTATTTTTTTTAGTTTGACTTGTCGGGATATGATATGTTTTACTGGACCACCCTGACACAACCGCCCCCCAAGTCCCCTCCACCCCAAACCCTTTCTCTCCTCCTGCTGGTGGTCGTGTTTAGGCCAGAGATGCGCTGACACATGCGCTCTGCGGACCGGTGCTCCCCTGTGTGCGCAGTGAAGTCTGTGGCTCACCAATCAGAGCCTCGTGGGACGACAAAAAAAAAAAAAAAAAAAAGACCAAATGATTGCCACGGGCTTTGATTATTACACCTATTAACGGGTTACTATTTCAGAACAACGCATATGGAAATCAGAAGGAGCAAAAATGATTAGATTCAGCGCGACATTAGCAGTGACTGCTCTTCAGACTCAGCAGATTATGAGCTAAGCTATTTTTTTTTTCTTACCCGTCTCTTTGATTGCAGGTCGTTACCATGGAGATTGTCACGCATTTAATAAACGACACCATAGAGTTCTACAAATGGACCCTGACTATTGCAGGTAAGACTGAGCAGCACTTTGCTGGCTCCGAGGGTGGGATCCATGAGAAACTGAAGATAGAGATTTTGTTTGTGGTTGCCAGAATTTTACCGTATTCCATAAATTAGAAACTTTATGGCGGACTTCTCTAACATCGTCTTGTGCTGCTAAAAGTGACCGTGTGAAATGAGTCTGTGACACACGTCACTGTTATCTTCTAAAGGACAATGTCTACATCTTCAGCTTTCAGACTTGGTTAATGCTTGGAGGAAATCTACTTGGTGATGGCACTGAAATTAAATCTTATGTTACTGTAAGAAAGATGGGGAGGGGGGGGGGGGAAATGAAACATCCTGTAAGCTTTCTGACAGCAGGTCCTATAATGTGAGCATTTAGCATGTTTCATGTGTAAGCGGGAATGTGTGTCCTGCAGATAAGCGAGTGGAGAAATGGCCTCTGATGGACAACCCGCTCCCCACGCTGGCTATCAGCAGCTCCTACCTGCTCTTCCTCTGGCTGGGGCCCAAGTACATGAAGAACAGAGAGGCCTTCCAGCTCCGCAAAACGCTCATTGTTTACAACTTCAGCATGGTCTTCCTCAACTTCTTCATCTTTAAAGAGGTACGTGCTGCACATTGTTTTTTTGTTGAAACAGATTTAGCTGCATACCCATGTCCTTTCTCATCCGTGCATGTCCCCGTCACAGCATTCCCAAAATTGGTATTGCGCAGCGACGATGAGCCTTTTGCTCTCTTTGTTCTTTCAGCTCTTTATGGCAGCCCGGGCAGCACAGTACAGTTACATATGTCAACCTGTGGACTACTCAGACGATCCGAATGAAGTCAGGGTGAGTGTTGTGGAGTCTTGAAAGGTGAAAAACATTTGAAGAAAAAAACAACCACACTATCTCACAAGATACTGTGTCCTGCTAATGTATTCCCGCCACTGTTCTATGTGTTGTTAGACTTCTACCACAAATCTCAGAGTTTTTATTAAGATTTATTGTCATACACACACACACACACACACACACACGCACACACACACACACACACACACACACACACACACACACACACACACACACACACACACACACACACACACACACACACACCCACACACACACACACACACACACACACAATATATATAGAGAGAGTCAAATGGAAGAAAATGGATAATTGGTTTTCAGAATGGTTTTGCAAATAAAAAAGTTGTGTCTACTGGCAAGACTTGCTAAGTCTTTAGTGGTATGTCTATAGAGTCTTTAAAGATCCAGAGGAATTAGCCAATTTTTCTTCACAAAACATCTTGAGTCCAGACAGAGCATCACATTTCCCCTCTTTCCCCTATTGGGGTTTAGCTCAGGGTTTTGACAGGGTCATCCTCACAACATGAATATGTTCCAGGATTTCTCAGAATTTACTTCAGTTCATTGTCAAGATGTTGTGCCCTGTCAGTTTTCCGTCTGTAATAACATTTTGTTCATCGGGCAAGATGTATCGACTCAGTTAGGCCAAATACAAATGCACGTTACACTCCTGAGATTTTTTTTATTTCTAAAAATATATATATCTTATATTGTCCCACCTTGGAATATAAATGCATGCACAGAAGTTTTAAGCTGCCACAAAAAGTTAAACAGTTTTGAACATGGAGTACATTTAGTCTCTCAGAGTTCATTCCCACTGTTGAATAACTTACTTGCAAGCTTGACAAAGTTTCTAAAAGGTATCAAGGATTAGTTTTTGCACATGTTTTGACATTTCTTGGCTACAAAGTTCTAATGTACCAAAAGTGATTAGGATGGCCAACGTGAGCGTTTCATTGTCACTTCACTTTCTGGCGTTGGAAACCTGATTAGCGTCCGTTCAACCGGACCGCGGAAGAACGTGTGAGCTGATGGAGGAGTCGGTGTTCTGTTTCACCTCACTCTCTGTTGTTCCATGACATGGATACAAGCTTGACACAGAACCCGTGAGCACATTGTTCTCATGTTTACGGTGAGGTCAGGATGTCAAAGATGAGAGGGAAAGAGAAACACGGTTCCCTCGCACACGTTTGGCTTCTAGTTTTATTAAAGACGGGATCTCTGAACACAGTCTGCATTTGTTATTGTTGTAGCTCTGTTTGTGTTCAAGTGGTTTTACCTTCACCTCCCTGATTTGCCACATGTCGCTGTGCGAGACAGGTGGCAGGAGCTCTCTGGTGGTATTTCATCTCCAAAGGCATCGAGTACCTGGACACGGTGTTTTTCATTCTGAGAAAAAAGTTCAACCAGGTCACCTTCCTGCACGTCTACCACCACTGCACCATGTTCACGCTGTGGTGGATCGGCATCAAGTGGGTGGCCGGAGGACAGTGTGAGTTGCTCAGAGCGTCACGAGTCTTTGGAGTTAATGCAAAATACACACTTTTTAAACAATTCATAAGTAATGATTATGTCGAGCTTTTAAAATAATGACTAAAAAGCTTCTTCAAATTTAAAGCGTCAGTAGATTACTGCGGAAAAAGACGGGACATTGCAAACAGAACTCAACAAACTGAAAAATTCAATATGTTGGCCTTTCAAAAAATGATGGTCATTCTTCAAAATAAAGTTTTCGTAGAGTTTATGATTGCAATAAATAGACTCCACATTAGTAATGGGACTAAACTAATCTTGAAAAAAAAAATCATGTTGATTTTTCAAAATGAATTCAAGATTACTCTTCAAAACAAAAGCCTCAACATTTTGTGGAATATATTGGAACATATTACAGGAAAAGGAGATTACATTCATGATGAAACTAAACCAGACATGAAAAGGGGATTATGTTGAGTTTTGAAAATTAAGCTTGAAGATACTCTCCAAAATAAAAGCTTGATTACTGCAAAACGACATCCCACGTTAGTAATATAACTCATCCAATCATAAAAAGGGGACTAAACTGACCTGTCAAACTAAAGTCTGAATAGAGCTGTGAAATGAGTAATGTTTTGGTAAATGAATAAAACCCAACAAAAATATTGAAGAGAGACAAAATTCAGTCAGATTGGGTGGAAAATTGGGGGGAAAAATAGTTATATATACTTCTAAACTTGATGTTTCAAAATATTAAACATAATCTATTTGCTTTAGAGCGAAGCTTAACTTTAATTCAATTCCATCCTTTGTGATATATGTCATCAGATATAAAAAAAATACTTCCACAAAGATGTGAGGCCTTAAGAAATGTGTTGACTAGAACTAGGCTGAAACTAAAATGATAATAAATGACTAATTGTGATCAAAATGAAATCAATCAAATTTAAATTAAAATATGCAGTCTAAATGAACACTGCTCCAAAGGGGCCTTTAGATTTACTGACCAATGCTGAAATTTTACTAAAACTCTTTGTTGCTTTAATAGAAAAGTACAAGAAGTATTTACAGACACCCTGACTTTACTTTGCTTATGCCGCTGCAGCGTTCTTTGGTGCACACATGAATGCTCTGATCCACGTCTTGATGTATCTGTATTACGGCTTGGCCTCCTGCGGACCGAAGATCCAAAAGTACCTGTGGTGGAAAAAGTACTTGACCATCATTCAGATGGTAAGAAACAAAAGACCTTTTGGGGGAAATAACATGTAGCTTGGATTTTATTTTAAATTTTTTTAGAGTAATGGATTTTTTTAAACAAACACCTCAGGTCCAGTTCCACGTCACCATTGGCCACACCGCCCTGTCGCTCTACGTCAACTGCGACTTCCCCCACTGGATGCACTACTCCCTCATCTGCTACGCCATCACCTTCATCGTCCTGTTCGGCAACTTCTACTACCAGACCTACCGCCGCCAGCAGCCCGCACGCCGCGACGCCGCCTCCTCTTCGAAGGCGGGCAAGGCCGTCTCCAACGGCAACCTGAACGGCCTGAGCCGAGCCGCCAACGGAGCGCCACTGACGGGGAGCAAAGAGGAGAAGCCCCAGGAGAACTCTGGCAGGAGAAAGAGGAAAGGACGCGCTAAAAGAGATTAGACGGGGGGAGGTAAGGCGAAAGGCGGGCGAGGGTCTCCACTCGAAACATGAAACGCTTAATTTGAGGAAGATATAGAGAGACAGACGTGTCCGGGTCAGGTTTATTTCTTTAAGTCATGTCGACCTGAGTTGTTCTAGAAAAAAAAAAATATGATGAGATCTTCTGTGGGAGGGAATTGATCTGTTTAATAGGAGGCGTCAAAGGTCAGACGCGAGATGGCCACTAATAACCCAAAAGTGTCATTGAGGGGCGGTTTGGATATATCGTAGTATTCTGTCTTTTTTTGTCGTGGTTTAGATCTGGTACAAAAAGGAGTGTGAGGTTATAGCCTGAGAAGAAAACGTCTCACGGATCCGCCTCGGCGGTGCCGCAGCAGCTCCGTCAGTGGAAGTCTGGGGCTGTAAATAGCAAACACTGTAATGAGACATTAATACAGACGGCAACACACGCACAAACGTTTCAGTTTCTACTTGAAGTTTGTTTGCTCCTCATCTTTTTAGCTATAAAAATGACGTCGTTTTGTCCTCCTTTTTCAAGCTCGTTGAAAGCGAGACATCTTTAGGTTTATTTGTTTAGATGTGTTTTTTTTTAATCACTGTTCACTTTCGTATAGGGAATCTGACTTTGAGGATGCCATCTACTTACACGCAGCAAAGAGTAAAATGTACATAGAAGCAAAAAAAGAAATGAGAGCGAGATGACGTTCCATCTTTGCTCACCAGACGGGATAATGATCGTCTGTTTTGTCTGTATTTGACTAGAACTGATTTTTGTATATCCATACTTGTTTGTCATGTGATGAAATGTTACCAATGTTCTCTGATGAGAGTCTCTGTTTTCACCCCTTTTGACAGAAAAACGGGTGGATTTTTGTCGTTTGACATGTTTTCCTGTCTTTTTTTATATTGTAAATTTTCTCATCTCACGGTTTTTGTCTTGGAACCGGGAAGGAAGGAGTTGTCGCGGTTCTGGGTTCGCTTTTGTGTTTACACTGATTTTTTTGTCTCGGCGATTATCTTTTAGCGCCGCTTCTCTTCAAGTAAAATATATTTGAGCTTGTCTTCTGTTTGCAGCCAAATGCTCAGGCTTCCTTTCATGCCCTGAGCTAAGATGAATGTAAATTTATCTACAAAAGACTCAGATTGAAAGAGGCAGCCTTTTCCCTCTTTTCAGTCCGAGTTTGTCGTCTATTTAGAACTAGAGCTGGTGACAGGGATGTTATTTTACTGTAAGAAAAAGAAGAAAAACAAACTTCCATTGCCTATCAGATACAGTGTACATCAGCTCTATGTCAGCAATCAACCAATGCATTTATTATTATTTCTGATCAAATATTTAATCTTATGTAAATACCTGTTTCCATCTAATTGAGCGTGCTCGTCTGTGTATTTGTCTTATTTTTGTGATGTACATATTTTATTGTGATATTTTGTACTCCTCTCATTTAAGAGTGGACATTTATCCGTCCACATGGCTAATGTTTATGTTTATTTTTATTTTTTGCTTTTCTTTTGGAATCATATCTTTGAAATTTCTTTAAATTTAATTAAAATTAATGCCTGTACAACTTATTTACCTGTCTAGATCTTGTGAAGCGCAATACATTTTCACGAACACTAGAGGGCACTCTAGCGACACAACTATAGCCAGCTGAAATTTAATGAACAAGACGCTGAATCCCCGTGTTTAAATCATCTATTGTAATGGCGGATTAGACCTTTTCATTAAAAAAAAAAAGAAAAATTATACGAGATTAGTGCAATGTCTGTGAATGATATGATGAAACATTGGTTTTCTAGTTTTAATGATGGAAGAAGATGTTTCTCAAAGTGTTTTACACATACTACTGGGGTCACAAGGAGATATCTCCCTATTACAGGTTAGAAAAATACATATAACTTCACACAATCTATCTTCAAAACATCCAAACCCTGTTTGGATGTTCATACCTTAAAGTTGTGAACAGACTTTGACTTTCTGCCTTTAGAAATAAAAGCATTTCTTGATTCATTGAGAAATGTGTGCTGGTCATTTGATAGTGTTTGTTAAACATAAGTGCATCTTCATATTTTTATTACAGGAAATGCTACTCATAGTCAACCTTTAAAATAATTCACTGCAATTAATTTTATCATGATAATTTTCATAACACCATCGCAGCCTCGTAGACAAACGTTGAATCAACATGCTCTCTAAAACAGGCTGTGGAATACTTTGTAAAATATTTAATATGATGAGAATTGCTGAAGTTCAAGTAAGCTTATCACTACGTTATATAGAGAAGACTCCAATATTTCTAATTGGATTTTAATTGTTATCTGTCCCCTGATTTTTAGACTAAATATGGAAAGCATAGATACACCAGATCATTCAATTAGTAATAAAGTCTCAATTGATATGTTTATGTTTTTTTTTTTTTTTTTACGTTTTTCTTATGTATATAACAAACTAAGAAGGGCCAAAATGTATGCAAACATGGCTGCAAATATAAAACTTATACTAAATAAATAGTCTTATTTTGCACTTTAGTTCTTACTGGCACTGTGTTATTTGTACAAATGAGCTGAAATAAACCCTCATGTGTTTCAAATTAAGTTTATTGAAATGACTTGCTCTTGTGCCAGTCCCAAATTTAGACGACTTGTTATTCCTGGGGTTTGTTGTCAAATAACACCCAGGTAAATTATGGTGTCTGATAGTGGTCTGAAATTAAACACGATCGCATAAAAACATGGGTACCGTGAAAGAAATGAAAAACTCTTTTGTGTTTTATTTCTATTTTTTTTTTTTTTGTGTAGTCTCTTAGAAAATGCCCCTCCCATTTCGATGAATTTAGACAAAGGTTTCCATGGTTACTTCACACAGCAGCTGTGTGCCTGCCCCCACCTCACAGGCAGAAAGAAACCCTCCTTACCCAACCCCTCATCGCCTCTCTCCTACAAACCTTTTCTCCTTAAATCAGCTGGCATCTACATGGGAAAGCACATTGGTGCAATAAACCATTAAAAAGGGTGCGTGTTTGTGTGTGTGCGGTTGGAGCAGTCAGAGGAGGTATTTTGTTGTGTGTTAGGTTGTGAAACTTGTTGTTCTCCATGCATGTTTGTGCTGCACCCCCATAGAGTTTCAGAGTGGGAGGCCTGCAATTGCAGAGGGCTATTTTATGGATGGTGTTTGCGTTCCAGTTCAGATTTCACAACTTGTTGATTCAGTTCCACGTTTTCAGCAGCAGCGTTTTCTTTGGACTAGACTCATGTCTCTTTTCCCACAATCTTTTTGGGTGCAAAAAAAACAACAACAAAAAAAAAAACAAAATGACTTTTTAAAACCTAGAAACACTATTTCTTGATCATAACTTATATGCTTGAGTAAGTATGAATGTAGCTTTTGCATCCAGATAAATGAAGCATACTTTCCAGAGGAAGCGAATGTCGTCAATGCCAAGTGTTAGCCTGTCAGAGTGAATCAGAGCTAAGATTATAATGGAGCTTCTTTAGGTTGTATAAACCTTTCAGCTTCACAGGAAGCCTCAAAATTAGAATATGCAGAATAGAAAATAAACAAAAACTGACTTAGTTTATAATAATTTAACATGATCAGTCTAAGAAAAGCTGTTTGATGTATCTGATTAAAAACATGTGTATGTGATTAAAAAGAAGAGAAATCTGAACACGTCTGTTTCTTTTATGTGGCTGAAAAGTGGACGACAAAGTCCTCGTGCGGTCTAAATGTGGTTGATGAGTTAAATGAGGCTAACTACTTGTGGTTTTGTTTTTAAAGGCATCACAAAACCATTCATCTTAAAATCTTTGCTTAGCGAAATCTTTTTCCACCTTTTAGGTGCTTCGAAGTGCTGACCTCGTATGCTACCGGTGCGCTCCGTGTCTCCAGGATGGAATGACACACGTTTGTCTCCGGTCTTTGTTGACCTACACACAGCTTGTGACAGATCTCTGTGCCGATACAGTCAAATACTGCAAATGATTTTCATTGGATCAGCATTGATGGACTCGTCTGAGTTCTGCTGAATGGTATGCGCTCTCTATCTTACAGATTTTTTTATTTATTTACTGGGTTTATGTTAGTCCTCTTAGTTAACGCAGTGTGTGAACAATTCCAAAGCTAATTTTGTTTTCATTCAAGGCCGGGATTAACACTAAATACCATCTTAATGAGATAAAGCTTAAGCTCATTAAGCGACACATAATGTATTAATTAACATCTTACTGAACCTGATGTTTGAAAGACCCTGCAAGGAATTTAAAAAGTTAAGAATCCTCAGAGATACACGGCGAGCTAAAAGATGCTGAATTAGCAATGAGCTAAAGAATAGGGCTACGCGTGGGAAAACACATTTTGATTTTTCTGACATTATCCTGCTTTGAAAAAAAAGAGAAAACACTAAAAGACATTGTCAATACTGTGTGCTGCCAGTTTGATATTTATTTTCTTAAACTACATTTCAAGTTTGAATTTGGCTTTTGTGTTCAGAAATATCACCATGCTACTCCTCCTAAGATGGTTTTGAATAACAAAAAGATCTTAAAGCTCTTAAATATGCTGTATCCTGTACACTGTATTGTTTCTACACATCCCTGTAGCACAGAGTACTTGAGTTTAGTAAGTGAGAAAAATCTGTTTGATCAGTTAAGAAGTCTCGGTTCACTTTCTGGCAATTGTGTGAAAGCACAAGTTATGTGGAGCAGAACAGCAAACCTTCCTACACAAATAAACGCTGTGCATTATGGGAAGGGAGGAAGGAACGACAGATGTACACAGTCTGAATACGGTTCACTTGAAAACAAAAATCCACTCAGAGTCGGTCCTACTTCATCAACAGTCAACATAGAGCAAGTTAAGCAGCTGTCGAGAACCGAACTGCATCGAATTAGATCTCTACAAAGACACAATTTGTCAGTGTTGTAGTTTCTCACTTGCTAAACAGCAAACAGGCTAAAGCAAATACCGTTCATGAATCCATTCTCATGCCATGGATCAACTTGATCATCTCTGATTACGCTACGCACAGGGCAGATTAATAATGACTGGTGGACAAAGGCCTCGGTGATGCAGACATCTGTCACTGAAAATGACTGAATGGCCACGGTTTAAATGTGGGGGATGTGTCCACAGTGCGTCGCAGTGAAAAGGGAGAGCGAGACCCCCGAGCATCTGTCGTCTTATTCAAAGAAAACAGATCTTCATCCTTACCCAAGAGCTTATTGGTCCTGCAACATTTTTCCCCCCTCCTGCTAATTAAACTGAGATTACAAGAGAGAGAGAGAGAGAGAGAGAGAGAGAGAGCAGCCTGACTTTTCTTCACAGATCAAGCCAGAGTGTTTCCACAATCTGCAGAGACAGAAGGTTATGGATTACACATCAGCACGGGGCCAAGAGGTGTGGCCTCACCGAAGCCTTGACAAGAGTTCAAATCCAAGCTGTAAAACATTCGGGGCAAAGCAAATCCCAGGTGCAGACTTTGTTTCACTCACATACACGAAGCAGTGAATCGTGTGTTCAACAACAAGCCAGCAACCGAGAGCGTAGGTGTGCACCTACCATGAGTAATGTGGCGAACTCTACTGTTATGTACTGTTGCGATTATCCCGACTAAGACAGTCAGGACACACCAGTCAATGAAACCGAAGGATTCTGATCTGTCTCCAAATGCAATACAGCTTCTAGTTTTCAAGTCTGGTTTGACTTTTTTTTTCTTCTTTTTTTTTAATTTTATCTGCAACACTATATTTAAAAAAAAAAAACAGCTGGAAAGAAATGTCACAGTCGGTCCAAGTGGACATTTGCTGACTAAACAAGCTTTATTTCTTCGTCTATATTGTTGACTCTTTGATACTGAGTCGTTTTGTGCATTCTGAGATTCGAAGAGGAAGGTTGACCGGTGGTTTGCAAAAGTGTTCATGGAACCTGAAATGTTTGCACGTTTTTCACATTGCAACCACAGACTCAGTGTGTTTTGGAGGGAATTTCATCTGAAAGTCAAATATAACTTAAAGAGTAGGGAAAACGATCCGTGTGTTAAAATTTACATTTTAATTTTTTACAATTGAAATGTAAAACGCAGCTATGCATTCAACCCCTATTTACTTTGACACCCCTAAATATAACCCAGTAAAGCCAAATTTTGTCAGAAATTACCTAATGACTAATTATTAGACACCAGTCGTGTGCAATCTCAGCATAAATACAACTGTTTGGAAAGTCTTTAGTGACATACCATAAACACCTGCGGCAGCTGCAATTGCAGTGGTTCAGAAATCACTTTCCAGAGTTATAACTAATCAACTACCCAAGACAGATGTGTTTTCTCAGTGTGCTCAGTACTTTTATTTATTTATTTATTTATTTATTTATTTATTTATTTATTTATTTATTGTAAAACATTCTGGCCTCTCCAGCTGAGCTTCCATCCAGAACCTCATTAAGCTAAAAGTCCTGCAGTTGGGGAAAATGTCAGGACTCCGCGTATTCAACCTCAATGCACATCTCACAGTCCGCCGGTTTGGAGCAGAGGACGCTCGCGTCCAATCAGGATGGGACAGACATGGAGGACAGCAGGACCGGTAATGTCCCGTCTCTCCTTCCAATGAGAGCAGCCGGCCGCCTGCGCCTCCATCCCCGGCCGCGGCCCTCCCAGTGATGATTTAATGTCATGAATATTGAAACAGGTTGGCTGGAGCTCGGGAGGCGCTCCAGTCAGCATCTCCTCTCTCCTCTCCATCACCACGATCTGCCCGAGATTCGACAAAGCGGAACAGAAAAGGTAAGAAATTGATTCCGGGGATGATTATTTTCGGAATTAAAGGTTTTGTTTGTTTGTTTGTTTTTAAAAAAAGGAAAATAGAAGAAAATACACAGGTTTTGCGTGAATTGGGCAGCAGTAACCGGGATGAAGGACAACGTTGGACTGTTGTCCATATTGTTTTCTGTAGCTGCTGTCAGGCCGGCAACGTGGCCGGTTTGCTGTTGCTTCTCCTAGAATGTGGAACAGAGTTGCGCTTTCTCTTTATCCAGACTCATTTAATGTCGCTCAACTGCATCAATGGGTGAAAAAGAAGCTCTTCGTTATTAGAGCTTTAAAAGCCGCACACGCACACAAAAGAAAAACTAAATAAATCATGTTAGCAATTAAATAAACCTAAAAAAAGAGAGAGATATTTGTTTTCCCATCAAGTGGCCTAAGATACTTCTGTTTATCTGCTCCTCCATCCATTCGAGTCGACTTACTGAGTCATCCGGCATGTAGGATGTGGCGGATAAAATGATGGCTGACAGGAAGCAGCTCCACTCTTTATGAGTTGGTGCTTCTTGTCCAGCGTCAAAGCTGCTTTTGTTGCCGTTGAATCCGTTCAGAACCGTTTCACTGACATCAGCGCTCTGGTGTCAGTGAAATGGCAGCGAGGTTTAATTGGCTGTCTGCCGCCTCAGGTCAGTGACATTACATCTCCCTCTCTGTCCGCTCATTGGGCGCATCTGACGCAAATGTCTAATTACCCGAACTGCAGCTGATCTCACACAAAAGGCAGGAATCAAACGGAGACCCAAAAGGGCTGACTGCATAATCATTGGCGATCACATTGTATCGCCCCCTAACCCCACCCCCGCCTTTTGCTGGGAACTTTCCACTGACAAGAGCCTAACCTTATTACCTTCGATTGGGTTTATGGAGAACCTTTCTTCTTCTTATTATTATTATTATTATTTCCCTAATTCATTGTTTTCCACAGGGCAAGACAAAGAAACTTGGGAGACATTGGTGGACCTGTAGAGCGATCTCTACAGATTCTTATTAGTCTGGACACAGATGGAGAGGGTGGACGAGAATGAACTGATCCTCTGACACCATGATGAACCCATCCTCTGCCGACTCCTCTCGGCAACCAGACAATAGCAGCCGGAAGCAGGCGCGTTCGTCGTCTCCGGCCGGTGTCAAGGAAACTGGACCTAAAACTGCGCAGAAGGGCAGCGGCTCGGCTAAGCCTGTCACACCAAAGCAAGCGGCAGCAGGTGGAGCAGGAGGAGGAGGAGGCAGAGGTAGTCGAGGTCACTCTCCCGTTTCCACGGGCAGGGAGCGGCAGGCCGGAAGCGCTCCTCCCAGCAGAGGCGCGGTCGCTGTCCAGTCTGCTGGTGCTGAAAGCCCGACAACGAGCAGGCCCGCGGCGGCGCAGGCTACCGAAGACTCCGCCCGCCCCACCACCGCCGGCGCCGCCGGCGACGCCTCCTCGCCCTCCAGAGCCGATTCGAGTCGCGTTGTCTCCGACCAGCCGTGCGCATCCAAGTCCCCGAAACTAAGGAGCAAAAACCCAAGAGGCGCAGAGTCCGCCTCAGCTGGAGGCGGCATCAGCACCAATAAGAAGAGCGCTAAAAGCACTGTGGGATGCGGACCCGGTTTCTGGAAGGAGGGATGCTTGCAGTCCGAACTGATACAGTTTCACTTGAATAAAAGCCTGGGGAAGAAAGGAGCCAAGATGCAGGCGAAGCCCGCGTCTCCGCCAGCGTCGGAGCCGGAGCCGGAGCCGGAGCTGTGCCCCGAGCCCGCCGCTCCACAGCCGGCTGCACAGCCCGACGAGAGGCTGCAAGAAGAAATCGAGAGGCTGGAGGACGAAAATGAAGATTTAAAGGTAAATGTAGCTAAAGATCTAAAGATGCACACACACAAACACACACGAGCCGCAGCATCAGCTACACCTGTTGTATTTGCATGCCTGCTGCATGGGCATCACCGCGCTACACTGGCTTATTTTCTATATGCGGGGTGGGGGGGCGGGGGGGGGGGGGTGTCATTTCTATTTGCTGCATGCAATGATCTGATAAAGCATTGATTCGCTGTTTTCTAGATTGAGATTGAGGAGATGCGGGCAGAGATGGATGAGATGCGGGACACTTTCTATGAAGAGGACGCCTGTCAGCTGCAGGACATGCGCAGAGAGTTGGAGAGGGCCAACAAAAACTGTCGCATCCTCCAATACCGGCTGAAGAAGGCCGAGAGGAAGAGGCTGAGGTTCAATGAAAGCGGCCAAGTGGATGGAGAGCTCCTCAGAAGTATGGAGCAAGACCTGAAAGTAAGTCCGTGGTGCCTGCAATCTGGCCTTATGTATGAAAAACTGCTTTTTGCCCTTAAACTATACTTTTTATTTACATTTTTGCCAGGTTACACCAGTTTAATGTGACAGATCAACACAAAATAGTGCGTTATAGTAAAGATTGCGGACTGATTTTCACAACTTGTTACAAATCAAACCTCGCAAAGAATCACATGTTTTGTATTTAGCCTCTTTGTTGAGTCACTTCTAGCTACATTAACATTTTGGATTCAGGTGTATTGAAGCAGAGTCCTAAACCAGTGCTATCAATCGTGGTCATCACGGCCCACTGTCCTGCATGTTTTAATTGTTTTCCTGCCATCACACACCGCCAGACTCAAACAAACGACCTTTAGCCTGGCGTTTACGAATACATTTACAAGGCACTGTGTGTTTGCCTTTCTTGGCCTCTTCCTGCAGGTGGCAAAGGACGTGTCGGTGCGCCTGCACCACGAACTGGAGAATGTCGAGGAGAAGAGGACAAGGACGGAGGACGAGAACGAGAAGCTGAGGCAGCAGCTGATAGAAGTGGAGGTCACCAAACAGGCCCTGCAAAATGAGCTGGAGAAAGCCAAAGAGGTGAGAAAGAAAGTCGAGGCGACGCGTTTGTTCGTTTTTCTACTTCGGTAGGTCGGTCGGTGACGGGGAGGAAAATTAAACTCGATTAAAATCGATCTGGATGGCAATGGAGTGGGAATGAGGAAAGACAGTGTGTAACTGTGTAAAAAAAAAAGTAGCAGATAAAGGGTGCAATTTCAAGTACCATGCACAAAGGTGACAAGGCAGGATGCAGTGAAGGTGGATAGAAAGAAATGTTTCATACTGTAACAAGCAGCTGTAGAGCCCTGAAACTATGTTAGGAATGCTGATTCTATTGGTCAAGGATTTATTTCATTTAGCATTTGGGTAAACCATTCATTTACTTTATGGTTAAATATGTTTTCTTCTTCTTCTTCTTCTTCTTGCGTAAAGAAAATGGATGGATTGATGAATTAGGGAGAGTTTTTTTCTGTAAATAAACTTGGTAATGTAAAAATTTGAATTAAATCACCACTTTCAGTTTGAAAACAATATGAGATAATTGCCATTGCTTCTGTGCAGCTCTCCCTGAAAAGAAAAGGAAGTAAGGACGCACAGAGAACTGAGAAAAAGATGCCACAGACGCCCGTTGAGGTGAGTCAAGTCTTGTGTTTACTCAATCACTGAGTACTAAACCTCCATAGATATTTTAAGTAGTAAGGCCTAAATTGCACAATTCCCAGACAATTAGTAAAACCCTATAAGATGTTTCACATTTTGTTCCATTTAATGTGTTCTATTCACATTTAACGTGACCAACAAAACAGCACAGAGTAATTGTTACGTAAGAAGAAGGAAGCATTATTTTTAAAAGCTTTTTCCGAATAAAATCAAGTGTGATGTGGGTCAAAATACAGACTCTACTGTAATGAAAATTGTAGGTGCTTAAGACATAAAGAAGTCAGAAGCCAGAGTAAGTAAAAAGCAACCTTATCTTTTTGCAGGAAGAAAATGAGGACCTGAGGTGCCAGCTAGCCTTCATCAAGGAGGAAGCCGTCTTAATGAGAAAAAAGATGGCGAAGATCGACAAAGAGAAGGATCGTCTGGAGCAGGAGCTGCAGAAGTACCGCTCCTTCTACGGGGACGTGGACAGCCCGCTGCCCAAAGGCGAGGCCGGGGGGCCTCCCACCACCCGGGAGTCTGAGCTGAAGCTCCGCTTGCGCCTGGTGGAGGAGGAGGCAAACATTCTGGGCAGGAAGATTGTGGAGCTGGAGGTGGAGAACAGAGGCCTGAAGGCTGAACTGGATGACATGAGAGAGGACAGGTACCCTCATCTCAGTCAACACTTTAGGTGTTAAAATGTGATGGGAATTTGAAAAGTGAAGAATTTTATTTGATATTTGAAGCTCGTCCTTTTTTTTTAATTTTTTTTTTTAAGAAAGCCAGCAAACCTAAACTTATATTTACCTGTATTTTCTAGTCTGGCAGCAGCAGGAGGGGATGGCACTGGCAGCGGCGGCCAGCAGAGCAGGGAGCAAGGCGAGGCTTTGTCTGAACTAAGGCAGCAGCTGCAGCTGGTGGAGGATGAGGCAGAACTCCTCCGCAGGAACTTAGCTGATGTAGAAGAAGAAAACAAAAAGGTTTGTTGGGTGGATTACATAAAACAGCAGAACATATATATATATATATATATATGTTCTGCTGTTTTACACAATTAAATTCCAAACCTTCTGCTGTTTGATCAGATTGCATTTACATTTCCTCAGGTAACAAATGAGCTCAATAAGCTCAAATACAAGGCTGGGTCCCATGAGGCTGGATCAAGACACGGAGGAGGTTTGTTTGCTTTTTCAAATGAAAACTATGATGCACGGCAAAATAATTATTTAACTTGAGAGTAGGGTTGGACAATTTGGCTGAAAAACATGTCATGACAAGTATTTCACATCAGGTGCTGATAATTATTGATTTCTTTTTTGGTTTTGTTTTAAAAATATTAATTACTGCCAAACTGGTGACTTGACCTTTCCTGTTTTATCCACACTTTCTTCTGGAACTGTTGTATTCATTTTCACCTGAAACTGCTGCTGTGCAAGTTATTCAACAGGTTGTTGCTAGGTAACCAAAGAGGGCATGAGTTAGTTGATACCACTCTCTTTGCTTAGCTGACTTTGAGAGGTTGAGCAGTAAAAGCCTTTCCTCTGTTCACATCCCCCATAATTCTGTTCGGTGAAATTGTTTAACATAATATCCAATGTGCTTTGCATTGATACCGATCGCGTGTCTATCACGATATATATTGTTATCGATTTATTGCCCTGCCGTACTTGAGAGGTCACTTCCTTATTTACTAGTGTAGCAGTAGGAACGATCCCATATGTCTTCTAGGAGCATCATTGAATTTTATGCTAGTGCTTGAAGTTCATTCTCACCTTGACTCGCCTTCAGGTGGGGGTGATCAGGCTAAACTGGAGGCGCTCCAAGAGGAGCTGAAAGCGGCACGCCTGCAGATCAATGAACTGAGCGGCAAAGTCATGCAGCTCCAGTACGAAAACCGCGTGCTGCTCTCCAACATGCAGCGCTATGACCTGGCCTCCCACCTGGGCATCCGCGGCAGCCCGCGGGACAGCGACGCGGAGAGCGACGGGGGCCGGGACGACGACACCCCGTCGACCTCCGCTGCTTCCCCTCGCCTCCTCCCGCCGCACCGCAAGCGCGAGGGCCCCATCGGCGGAGAGAGCGACTCCGACGAGGTGAGAAACCTCCGCTGCCTCACCCCGACGCGCTCCCTTTACTCTCCAGTAGATAGCCGTTTTTTATCCAGAAGCCTGCGGGACCGGCAGCAGATGATAGACATCCGCATCGAGGCCGAGAGGCTGGGCCGGACCATCGACAGGCTCATCGCTGACACCAGCACTATCATCGCCGAGGCCCGAGTGTACGCAACCAACGGGGAGCTATTTGCCAGGCTGGATGAGGATGAAGAAGGTGGCAGGTAATAAATAAATAAATAAATAAATAACAAATAATAAATCACTAGACTGCATTGTGAAAACCCTGGATTCAGCTTTTCCACGTCTGCTCTGCAGGATTAGAGAGCATGAGCTGCTGTATCGAATCAATGCCCAGATGAAAGCTTTCAGGAAAGAGCTGCAGACCTTCATAGACCGTCTGGATGTCCCCAAGCAGGACGACAAACAGCCAGAAGAACCGCTGTCTGTAAGCCGCCGCCGACGAACGCACCTCTGTGGCTTCCTTGTAGAGTTTTCTCATTCTGATCAACTGCAATCCTGCTCTTCACATCCACCCAGATGTTTCAACCCATTATTTTGCTCATCCTCATCCTCGTTCTGTTTTCCTCGCTCTCTTATGCCACCATTTTCAAACTGGTATTTCTTTTCACCCTGTTCTTTGTTCTGTAAAGCACATTCTCAAGGTCTCACAGTGCACTTTTCTTTTCCATATTGTTTGCTACATTATTCGTTTATCTTAAGTTCTGTTCGGTTACGTTCAACGCATCGCATACGGTCACTCAAGGTACAGGACAGTTCCACTTCCCCAAGTACAACTCCAATCATCCGTCTACTGCGAAGGCTTGCCACTCCCTGGACTGCTTAGGAGTGATGCTGGAGAGTTAGGTGAGTGTTGTCGCATATGAATTCACTTTCAAGCACACTGAAAAACTCAAGCCCATTGTGTTTTAAGCAAGCTCTGGGATCATTGCAAGAAAGGACTAAAAAAAAAAAAGAGTCTGTTTACTAAACTGTGAACAGTTTGAAACCACACTGTGTAGACTGTACTCGGTTTATTTTTATGTAATTCATCCACTGGGGGGTTTTGAACGGGTTGACGAAACAACGGTTTCTGAGATTTTCCCAACTTGTCCGACATTTGCTATACATCTGGGTGCGGACAGAGGGGACGGTGCATGCTGAGGTTTGGGTTACAGCAGCAGTGGTGCGTTGCAGTGAAAATGCATCCAGTAACTCAGCTTCATGCCCACAATAACAGTGACAGTTATTGTCAGTGCTACATTTGTTTTGTTTCCTGAAAGCTCCTCTGTGCTGAGTCACTGAGCTGATGATATGATGTCTTTTGGTCGACTTTTGTAACACAGTAGATTCAAAACACAAACATAGACAGACCACAAAATGTGTGGGGTTTCCGTGTACTTGTCATTCTTTGTAACGTTCTGCCTAATGTTTTCCTCTGCAAAAACTATTCACAGCCCTGGAACTTTTTCATTTTATTAGGAACCCCACTCACTCCTTCCTTCCAAGAATTCTCTGTGCTTAGCTTTGTCTTCTCATCAGCTGTGACCACTTCCCCTAACCCATGGCACAATGCTGCTACACCACACATGTTCAGGAAGGTGTGTAATGTGTGTTTAAGTTTGGTTTCATCTGATGTTTGCCCTGTACATGATCTGTGTCAAACTTTAAACAAGGTTTTAAAAGAATGGCTTTCTTCTTCCATACATGTCATATTTGTGGAGTCCTCTGAAGTCTTCACAGAACAGTTTTATTCAATTTCACACTCCGTATCAACTAATTCAGTGACTTCTGAAAGTAATTGTTTACACCAGACTTTATTTCAGGATATTATCAGATTAAAGGAGGCTGGATGCCGCACATCTATTTTTTATTTTTTTTTTTACAATTGCAGAACCATGTATCACTTTCTTTCAACTTCCCAATCATGTGGCACTTTTCATTGGTTTATCACATGACATCCAAATATAATGGAGTTAACCATGGACAAAATGCAAATAGAGAAAGAGAAAAAAAAAATCTAAAATTTTGTAAGTCACTGTGCATGTCTTGAAAGGTTCCCTGTGCTGAGTCACTGAGTGGGTGACGTTATGTACAAGAAATCGTCTATTGGTCATTTACAGAAGAAAAATGACAAATATGTGGGCATTGTGTGCAGATTTTTTCTGTAATGTTCTATATTTTTCTTGTGTCTTTCTTTTTTTTTTTGCATCAAGTTATGGTATTTGTCCATATCTTCAGGGTCACTAAACCTCCAGATATTGATGTGACCCCTCGTGCTTTTTTGTATTTTTTTAAACCTTTTTTCCGTTCTCATTCTCTAAAAGCTATGCATTTTTGTTATAAGAATACAAGTTAATCATTACAGACCCTTTCAGCCCTCCACATAGTCAGTGAGACTGGCGTTTTACCTATTTGGATTGCGGGTTTTTGCAGCAATAGACTCTTTAAAAATAGCAACGGGTGGGGTCTGCAGACCCAGCACAAAAATGTGCAGATGGGGGTTCTTGTCTGGCCACCAGGATGGGAGGTGGACTCGGTCCGCTTCTTTTATTCCACCGGTGGGATGTTGCACGTCACACACTGTCTTAGGGCCAGCTGTGGGAGGAAGAGGAGGAGAGACACGAGTAGGAGGGAGGAAGGAAGGAAGAGAGGAAGGGGAATTTTATTCCAGTTAATGAAAGCATCATTTTAACTGCAGGCTTTCCCCCTCTCTGCAGTTGTTTTTAACAGTGCTGTTGCGTCCCAGCCCAGACCAAGAGTTCAAGTGTTTCAGCTGTCCGAAACGTAGCTGGGCAATTGGTGGCCGTTTTAAAATAAGGACGACCACTTCCACGTCCCAGAACCTTACAAGTCGTACGGTAAGGCTGCAAATAGAGTGTGCTTTGTACGAGTGAAGACTTTAGACCGCGAACTTTAAAGGTAGCTAACTGGTATGTGGCTTACGAGTTTACGACTAGGATAAGGTGACGGTTATGAACAAATGAATATCGTTTTCATGTAGAGTTGTGTGGCTGTCTGCTTTCTAGATTAATGAACGCCCACCCCTCTTTGCTCTCCTCGTGACAGTCAGCCTCCTCTCATACTTCAGCTAACAGCAGAAACAAACCTGCTTTGTTTACAGCCAAGCTAAAGATAATGTGCTGTGCAAAAGTAGCAGTTTGTAAAACGCTTCCTCTTCTTGGCACTCAAAATGGGTCGTTTGCGGTCTTTTAAAAGAACCGACCGGTCGCATTTGGCCATCAAAGTTGCCGCGACGCGGTGCTCGAATTGATTCGTTGCCATGGCTACGGCGCAAGGTGGCGACGTAATTAAAAGACTCCGGTGTTGATTAACGGGCTCTTCTTCTTCCGCTGTCGCCTCTAGGCGTCGTTCAGCCTCAGAGAAAGAGAGAGAGAGAGAGAAAAAACACAACTCCTGGTTACAGACGGGTAAAAATACTCGCCGCTGCTGTTACATCAGAAGCACTCCGTGGTATTTTTGGGAGCTTCTCCTTTTTGCCTCGGAGTGTTTACGGGCGCCTGTCGCTTCAAGGGGACGGCTCATTCTTGGTTAGAACGCGCAAAAGAAAAGCAGCGCAGGTGGACAACCGAGAGCGGGTCTGTAAAGGACAAGGACTGAGCGAAGTGGGGGACCAGCATGGAATCTTGACCTCATCTTTGTGAAGACATGGAGACGGCCGAAGCATCCCGTCCCGTCCAGTGTGTCCCTGCGACGGTGACCAGGGGTGAAGCTCTGTGCCCGAGGCGGGATTTGGCCGGTTGTGGATAACTCCTAAAAGTTACTAAAGTTGATGTTGATGGAGGAGTCAGTGAACTGATCAAAACTTTTCAGAGCAGAAATGGCTGCTTACAACATCGTTTGGTGACTTTCCATTGGATATTTGAGTGTTTTATGTGCATGCGTTTGAGGGATGTGGAGCGCCTTTATGAACGGCGCAGGGCTGCAGGGCGGCAGCGGCGGGGGCTACGTGCAGTCCCAGGGGTGGGAGTTTGTGCCTCGCTCCAGGATTGAGAAAGCTGACAGGGGCCGGGGCAAAAACCGCAGCCCGCTGAGGAGGATCTCCTCCCCGCCCACCGTTTTCAGCCACATCCAGGAGTCCCAGATCGGCGCTTCGCAAACTGGAGGAGAAGGAGGGGCAGGGACCCAGCAGCTCGAGGTCCTCAGGGGACAAATGTGGCCGGGCCCCGAACCCCAGCAGCAGCAGCAAATGCAGCACATGCGGCTTAAAAAGAAACTAGAGGATCTGAAAAAGCGACACGTTCAGGATAAAGAAGAATGGATGCGAGAGAAAGAGTCCTTATTGAGACAAGTTGCTGACATCCAAGTAATAGATTAGAAGGAATACTTTATTCAGCATTTCTGTACCAATATTAACCAAGGAGGTTTTTTTTGTTGTTTTTTTTAAGTATGGCTCCCCGCTCAGGGCATTTCTCTGTGGGGGCGTCATAAAAGAAAAAATCTTGGCCACAAGCTTTTCGTTTTCTATTGCTCATTAAAAGTTCAGTCAGTGGCGAACAGGAATGCGGTGGTGCTAACAGTAAGAGCAACTGAGGAGAGTAAGAAAGCAACTTGGCTTTTACAAGCATATGATATCCACCCAACATAAAAAGCTGTTTTATAGTCTTTTATAGTCATTTGACCATCTCTGGATAAAAATCTAAAACGCGTCGTCCGATCAAACCTGAACTGATTTATTTTTTAATGAACGGAAGTCAATTAAAAATTAATCAATTCATTCATAATATGCAGAAAAGCCTTTATTCTATTTGTGCTCTCAAAAGGGAGCACTTTCAATCTTGTTTTATCCATAAGGTTTACATTAGATTAAAAAAAATGAAGTATAAAAACATCAAACTAAATGTTTGTTAGATAAGTATTAGAATCTATATATATAAATGACACAAAGCTTAGGACTTGTTCAGAGTCACGTCCATACAAGAACCACCACTTCCTGGTTCTTTGGAGCTTCAAATTCAGAATTTTAGAAGGTCAAACATGTGATCCACGTTTAACAAAAAAGCGGGATGCCGTCTGTGTATCAACGCAGGGTGGGGAGAACAGGAGGATTCTGCTGGACCTGAAGACAGTTCTAGAGGAGGTGCAGGCCGAGGTGAAGAAAGAGGAGGAGAAGAGGAGCGAGCTCCAGCTGCAGTACACCAGAGACAGATGTGCCTGGGAGCTTGAGAAAGCTGAGCTCAAATGCAGGATTGCACAGGTGAGAGACGACCAGCCATGATGATCAGACTGTAGATTGTTTTTATGCACCGGTATTCAATTGCTCTGCGTGCTCAAAGTGTTTGAACATGTGCATGTACACACGGGTCTCCGCATAGCAATATTTCACGTGTAGATTTTCAGCTGTGTGTGTGGCTGGTTGGTCATTTTCTGGTAACCCAACTGGAATTGCCAAGTACGTATGCTACAGCCTCTATCCAAGTTTAGACAAAAGGTTTTCACTGTGGGGACATGCTCTGTTAAACCCTGCTTAGAAAGACATCGATACTTTTAGCAGCTAGCTCTAAGGAAGATAAATACTAGACTATTTAGGTGGACAGCTACTGGCAGGAATACTGAGGGCTAAAGGGTTTGCATGTCAAAGAAAAGCCAAATACGCTTTTCTTGAACAAGTGCTTTTCTTCTCTTCACAGGACTACAGCTTTAGGGATTTAGCTCCTTTACAGATAGGATCAGAAATGGGATTTATTTGGCTGCTGCAAGTCCAAAACTGATTGGACTTTTTCAGCCTTTAGACAGAGAAAAACAAACTTTTAAGCCAACAAATTCTCATTTATTAATTTGTACATTTAGACTGCTTCGTTGTACTTGTTGTATACTTTCTCTATATTCAGTTGAGCCTCGTGTGATTTGTATCAAAGACTTGAAACAGATTTATTCCTCACAGAGACTCCCGCTTCTTTGAATCTAGAACCAGAAAGAAAAAGTTGAGAATAGTGGTTCAACAATCCTGTTGGCTAGTCGTGTGAAACCATTGATGAGATAACAGATAATATTCTAGCATTGCTAGAACACACAGACACAAAATCACCTTCCTCTTCTATGTTTGTGTTGTTTTGCTCACTACTAGTTTCTTCTACTTTTATTCTTAAGATTCTGTAAATAGAGCAGGGAAATGTCACTTGGAGTGTGGCCAGGCAGAGCAGGATTAGTCCCATTGTAAGACTTGTTTTGTCTGGATGCCATGTCCAACCACAGATGACACGTTTGCCTGCATATTTACTAAATGATAAGCTGAGTCTTTTTATGAGGCTTAGAAAACAACGCCAGGAATTTGAAGTTAGACTCAAGACAACTATAAATTTACACAAGTAGACTTTACGCGCTAGCACCCGGCTCGTCTTAAAGATTTTGTAGATATGCACAAATAAATGGAACAACATTCAGCTTGATTCATCCTGACTAGTGAAGACTCAAAGACTTGATTGTTTTACAGTTGGTGACCAAACTATCTGTAAAAAGTCAGTTGGTCTTAAAGAGACTAATGTAAAGATTTCTACACTATTTCAGGACTGTTCTGTGTTTAATTCAGGCTGTGAGAGAGAGCAAAACTTTAAGCAGACAACGGAAAGGCTAAACGGTATACAGCAAAATGTATCTATTTGTATTTTTTATACACCACTGTTTACAGTCTGTCTAGCCAATCGTGCTGGTTTCTAGTAAGATACATTAAAGGCAGTTTAAAATGTCACCTGTGCCATCATCAGTTTTTTTTTCTATGCTGATTGTGTCACTGTCACTACAGGCGTCCGATGGGTGAATCTCAAATATTTTATCATATATTTCCAACGTCCAAGACTCCTCCTGAAATATATACATTTTTTGTGTTTTCTGATCAACTTACTTTGAGATGCCTTTGACTCGTCAATGGAAAAACACAAAATACACTTCATAAAGTAAACAGCCACATTCAAAACCTACTGTACTACTTATATAATTACTTACTTTCAATTGAAAGATGAGCTGTTGAAGATTTAAGAACCTGTAATTTTTCACATGTCGGTGTTACTGCACCAGTAAAGCTGAGAGTCTATATTTAGCTTCTGTGGAGGGAAAAGTGCAGGTGTTAAACAGCTAACGTGCTAGGGGCAGTTTGAGTGTTAACACTAATTGTCATCCAGAATAGTACAGTTATGAAGTAATAGAGGAAAATTGTAGTGGGTTTCGCTGAAGTGCAGCACTTTAGTCCAATCATCTGAGTCATGCAGACAGGGCAGGCTGAATTGAGCTCCTTTGAATAATTTTCTCTAATGATGCTGTTTGCATTCTGGCCAGTTAGAGCTGCTTGCTTTTGTTCCCTTTTTCTTCTTTTTTTTAATATTAAATTCGACTAGTAAAAGTGTCGGAAAGTTTAGAAACACCAGATTCACTTAAAGTGAAACGTTCAAGTGTTTGTTCTCTGAGCTTTTACAGGAATGGCATCCGGACAATGTCACAATGAAACGTCTAGGAGTTAAATATGACATTATCACTTAAATTAGCCAACGCTGTTTACCCTCATGTATGCGGCCTGAATCCGAAAGCGTTGATTCCCTTTTAGACACGTCCAGCACCAAATACCAAGAAAGCATCCAAGCTCTCTGGCTTCAGCTCAGGCCCCAGTATTTCCAGGCATGTTTCTCCGTGTGACTCTGATTTATGAATGCTGCTGGCAGCTAGGATACATCTCATTCCGCCTTGGCAGTCAGCTCCCCTTCCTCTCTTTACCTCGGCAACCCCCCCACCCTCCCACCTCCTCTCAGAATGTGACATTGTACAGGGCTGGGTGTCCGCTATTAATAGTGGGTCACCCTGGTGACACAGTTACCTTTATAAACCCCGTAGCACTCAGAGGAGCCCAGGCTGCAGAGGTTGCTTTCTAAACTGACTCAGTGTAAAGTGTTGATGTGTAAATACCCTAGTGTCTCTCCAGGGGCTTCGTCGGGATTTTCACAATCTATTCCCTGGACATCTTTTGTTGGACGAACCGAGTTTCCTGTTCCAGTCATTTAAAACCGAAATTGTTTCTTTAATGCGAGTCCAAGCATCTTGTTTTTTTGCATCTCGAGCCATGTTTACATTCGAAAGTTTATATAGATTGCGGACAGCAACCGTCATCGTTCGTCTCTAATTGCGGAGGCCTCTGAGAAAAGCCGCGGGCAGACAGAAGATGTTGACTTGTTTTTCTACACCATAATTTCTTGACCCCAGGCCACAGTCAGAAATAGCAGCATGGAGAAAGGCTTTGGTCGGTGTCTGTGGCAGAACACAGAAATAACACGCTCCAGCAGGCTCGTATGCAAAAGCTGCGTCCACGCTCGCTCGCTCGCACACAGAGAGGAACACATCAACTTACAGAGGCGTTGTCTTGGGGATTCTTCCAGTTCCAAACCCAACATTCTTCCAATTTTTTTAAAAAAGCAGCAAAACTTCATACATACCACAGAATGTACACTGAAATACACCAACATTTCAGGTCTTCAAAATAGTATATTAGCTTGTTTTCAGAATTCTATGTGAAATTAATTCCAAGCATTGCTTTAAGTACAGATAGTTTTTCATATAGTGCCCTACAAAAGTATTCACACTTCTTGAACTTTTTCCACATTTTGTCACGTTAAAAATCACAAACCACAATGGTTTTTCTTTTTTTGGAATTGCATAATAGACTAACACAGTGGTGATAGAGCATACTTGTAAAGTTGTAAAGTGGGAGAGAAAGGACTAATGTTTTACTTTTTTCAATAAATAAAAATCAGAAAAGTATGAAATCTGTCTGTCTCTGGCTAGACAGCTTGCTAGCTGGCTATCCGGCTCACTAGCTCACTAGCTAGCCGTCCTGTGAAGAAGAATAGGCAAAATTGTTTACTGTCTAACACTACAATGTTTGTAGATTTGCATTTTAGTTGCCGTGAATGTAGTTCCAATGTTGACTAAGGAGGAGATGAGCAAAATTTGCTTGATAAGTGCTTTTTTTTTTTGCTAAAAAAACAACAACTGTGAAAGCCATCTATCATTTTCCTTTTATGTTATAATAATATACTACTTAATCATGATTTAACATAAAATTCTAACAAACTAAGTAACATTTGTAGTAGCAGCACATGTAACGTATGTAATAATATGGCAATTTTCCCTCTTGACAGGACTTTATTTTATTCTAAGACCAAATATTCCAGGGGAAAATCTCAGGTTGTTTAAAAACATGTAAAAACCCTTTAATCTAACTAATTAAACCGTTTACAGTTTAATTGAGTGGTGCATCGGCAGCAATAAAGAGTTTGGTCTTTATTTGCACACAGAGATCATCTGTATGTCACAAATCGTTGTTTTTCTTGAAAGCTTAAATTAGGTCACATCTGGAGACGTATGCTGCCCTGCCTCAATCTACCATTTCCTGCCCTGTATCCTGTGCTGAAGCACATAGAAAATAAACTTGAACTTTGCATCTCTGAACCATCTGTGCGAGTTCTAACAGGATACACTCAACGCTCAATCTGTCTCCCTCTTCCCTCCTGTAAACCCACTCACACTCGTCCCCGTGGTACATTATTTCTCCACCTTCACTTCCTGCCTCTCCTTCATTCCTCCAATTCCACCTTCAACAAATTCTCCCACCACCGTCCCCACAGGTCTCATCATCTGGCTCTCGTCTTTTGGTCCCCAACTGTAATAT
>NC_088845.1:24912793-24917793 GCF_904066995.2 Poecilia reticulata
TGTTCCTAGCGAAACAGCCGTGAGAATGCATATTTGCAGAATGACTGCTGCAGAAATGCAAGAAAAAGTAGAGAAAAGTTTAAGGAGTAGAAGAAAGTAGAAGAAAGTAGAAGAAAGCAGAAGAAAGCAGAAGAAAGCAGAAGAAAGCCGAAGATAGTGGAAGAAATAGAAATAGTTGAAACTATTGAATAGTGAATATACTATATTAATATATTTAATAGTGAATTAATAGTGAATTATACTGCATAAATTATATAAACTATATAATATATAAATTATAGCAGAATTCAGCAGAAGAAGCAGGAGTTTGTGTGCAAGCTGAATTGTTTGAAAAAGTGAAACAGAGTTTAAGAAAGAGCATAATTGAAACAACAGGAAATTAGTGCAATCCCAGGAATAGTTGAAACAATTGAATAGTGAAAGTAATAAGTATAAAAAATTAGTGGGAACAGTGAACCAGAAATATTTGAAGGAGTAAAACAGAGGAAAACCAAAAGCAAAAAGGTTCAGAAGAAGTAGAAATGTTTGATATATGAATTTATAAAATTGATTAAAGATAGTAGAATATCTTAAAAGATAGTAAAACCAGTAAAACCAGAAGGCAAACAGAAAAGTAGACAAGCTGAATGCATAGACACAGATAAAAACAGCACAAGAAGAAAATACATTGAAAGAATAGGAGAAAGTGTGGCAAGGTTGTACTCCAGAGGAGTTTAACAGAAAACAGTAAATCCTGTTGAAATAATGGTAATAATTCAATAAAGTAGACACTAGTGGCTATATTTTAATGCATAAAATATTTCTCTACAGTGAAATATGTATGAACAGCATAATTTTGTTTGTCAAACAGCAGAAAAAGTTCAAAAACGGCAGTTCGCCGAATTTCCCCATTCATTTCAATGGGCAAAATATTTGCACAAAAGTGCAATTATTTCAAAAAGTGCAATAGTGAAGGTTACCAAAAGTCATAGCACCATTCTCCTGAAGGAGCTGAACGTTTTGATATATAATTTAGTACAATTAGTGAAAGATAGTGAAAGTAGTTAAGCGACAAAAAACGTACGGAAGACAGAATAATAATAATAATAATAAAGAAAAACAGAAACACTATAAGTGAGAATGCAGAATGCATTCTCACTGATAATAAAGAAAAACAGAAACACTATAAGTGAGAATGCAGAATGCATTCTCACTGATAATAACTAGAAAAATAGCTGTTCCTAGCGAAACAGCCGTGAGAATGCATATTTGCAGAATGACTGCTGCAGAAATGCAAGAAAAAGTAGAGAAAAGTTTAAGGAGTAGAAGAAAGTAGAAGAAAGTAGAAGAAAGCAGAAGAAAGCCGAAGATAGTGGAAGAAATAGAAATAGTTGAAACTATTGAATAGTGAATATACTATATTAATATATTTAATAGTGAATTAATAGTGAATTATACTGCATAAATTATATAAATTATATAATATATAAATTATAGCAGAATTCAGCAGAAGCAGGAGTTTGTGTGCAACCTGAATTATTTGAAAAAGTCAAAAAGTGAAACAGAGTTGAAGAAAGAGCATAATTGAAACAACAGGAAATTAGTGCAATCCCAGGAATAGTTGAAACAATTGAATAGTGAAAGTAATAAGTATAAAAAATTAGTGGAAACAGTGAACCAGAAATATTTGAAGGAGTAAAACAGAGGAAAACCAAAAGCAAAAAGGTTCAGAAGAAGTAGAAATGTTTGATATATGAATTTATAAAATTGATTAAAGAGAGTAGAATATCTTAAAAGATAGTAAAACCAGTAAAACCAGAAGGCAAACAGAAAAGTAGGCAAGCAGAAAGCATAGACACAGATAAAAACAGAGCACAAGAAGAAAATACATTGAAAGAATAGGAGAAAGTGTGACAAGGTTGTACTCCAGAGGAGTTTAACAGAAAACAGTAAATCCTGTTGAAATAATGGTAATAATTCAATAAAGTAGACACTAGTGGCTATATTTTAATGCATAAAATATTTCTCTACAGTGAAATATGTATGAACAGCATAATTTTGTTTGTCAAACAGCAGAAAAAGTTCAAAAACGGCAGTTCGCCGAATTTCCCCATTCATTTCAATGGGCAAAATATTTGCACAAAAGTGCAATTATTTCAAAAAGTGCAATAGTGAAGGTTACCAAAAGTCATAGCACCATTCTCCTGAAGGAGCTGAACGTTTTGATATATAATTTAGTACAATTAGTGAAAGATAGTGAAAGTAGTTAAGCGACAAAAAACGTACGGAAGACAGAATAATAATAATAATAATAATAATAAAGAAAAACAGAAACACTATAAGTGAGAATGCAGAATGCATTCTCACTGATAATAATAACTAGAAAAATAGCTGTTCCTAGCGAAACAGCCGTGAGAATGCATATTTGCAGAATGACTGCTGCAGAAATGCAAGAAAAAGTAGAGAAAAGTTTAAGGAGTAGAAGAAAGCAGAAGAAAGCAGAAGAAAGCAGAAGAAATAGAAATAGTTGAATCAGTTGAATAGTGAATATACTATATTAATATATTTAATAGTGAATTATACTGCATAAATTATAAAATTATATAATATATAAATTATAGCAGAATTCAGCAGAAGCAGGAGTTTGTGTGCAACCTGAATTATTTGAAAAAGTCAAAAAGTGAAACAGAGTTTAAGAAAGAGCATAATTGAAACAACAGGAAATTAGTGCAATCCCAGGAATAGTTGAAACAATTGAATAGTGAAACAGTAATAAGTATAACAAGCAAAGCCAGTGATGCAGCACCTGGGATTGCACAACTTCTCGCTAACTGCACTGGTTGTTATTCTATGAGAGCATGCTCCGTCTGTCTGTACGTCGCAAATAACATGGTTAAAAACATTTAATGTCTTAACTGATTTCCCATAATTAATTCCAAGTATTTAATGTACTGTTTTTATAGTCACCAACTGTGTGTGTAACGTGTTTCGTGTGCTGAGGAGCGATCGAAAACGGCATGTTACTCGAGACGGCAAACGCCATACAGATTCGAGGTGAGGTATTCAGTTCTCTGCCTCATCGCTGGGGGCGCTCATGAACCCAGATATTGTAACTCCACAAACGAAGAAGGGAGAACGTAACGGCAGAGAACGCCAAGCAGAACGTCAGAGACATTCAGGAGCACTTGGATATTTTCACTTCGAAAGATTTGGCACCAGTTTGGCACACACACACTATATATCAGTGACGTACGGTGAGGTTCATTGCTGGTGAGGCACTGACTTATGACTTAGACACCATGCATGCTATTGGACCTACGGAAATTTCGCGCATGCATACAACGCTGTGGGGCAAAAAGACTAATATTTTACATGTCATCTATAGCCGCGTTAACTCAGTGAAACTTAAATGTAGGTATTAATTTCGTGCTATGATCCACAGCAAAGTGATCTGTTTTCCCCAAGCTACGCAGACTCGCTGCCATAGCAACTGACAATAATGCCACTTTATGTTTTAGGATTTAACACAAAAAAAAATCAAGAATTTTGCACACACAACAAATCATTCAGTCTGTTGTTGTAGTACGTTTTAAGCTTAATGTTTTATTAATAAATTATTGCTGTGGTAGATTAGCTACCGCTTCTACTTTACTGAATTATTTAAACATTAACTGTAGCCCACCAAATGCACATTTCATTAAAAAACTAAACAAAAACATCTTATTGCTGTCTTACCTTTACCTATCAATGAAATCCATGCACCCCTAATTCTGCACAAAAATATCTGTTCATCCAAAGCCAAGTTGATCCTCGGCATGTCTTTTCTACTCGGTTTGAGAATCATCAAACTGTCTTGAAGTAAAACCTTCAGCTCCGGTGTTGGTCTTCCTTTAGTTATCATCTCCTGCTTCAATTGAAAATCCACTTTAGAAAACTGTTTAAGGGTAGAAATGTAATCTTTCATGTTGACGTCGGAGGAGAGAAGAAAACAAATATATCGCTGTACTTTACTTATTTACTGTGTGGCTAGCTCCATGGCTAGCTCACTGTGTATTACTCTGCAGTTGTGCAGTCACAATATCTGGGATCATGAGCGCCCCCAGCGGTGAGGCAAGAGAACTGCCTGCCTCACCTCGAGTCTGTTCTCGAGTCTGTTATCGCTCCTTCGCACACAAAACACGATACACACACAGTTAGAGACAAAAAACAACGTGCATTATATACATAAGCAAAATTATGGAAAATAAGACCATATATTAAATGTTTTTAGCCATTTTATTGCTGGCGTACAGACAGGCTCCCATAGAATGGCAGCCAGTGCAGTTAGCGAGAGGTTGCGCAATAGCACGTGAGGCTAGGCTCGCTGCTTCCTCACCGGCTTCGCTCCTGAGGTTTTACAGTCATGTTTTTGGACTGTGGGAGGAAACCGGAGTACCCGGAGAGAACCCACGCATGCACAGGGAGAACATGCAAACTCCATGCAGAGGGACCCCAGGCCGGGAATCGAACCCAGAACCTTCTTGCTGCAAGGCAACAGCTCTACCAACTGCTCCACTGTGCCGCCTACCAATTAAACCCAGAGTTTTTGCCAACGCTAAAGAGAACACTCACCTTTAATGCTTTTCTTTATTATCATTATTATTATTTATTTTTTTAGCTTTTAAAAAGAGGCTTGAAGTCATATATGAAGTATATATGACTTCAATATATATATATATATATATATATATATATATATATATATATATATATATATATATATATATATATAGTGAAACTTAGTGAAGGTATACCAGAATTCAGCAGAAGCAGGAGTTTGTGTGCAACCTGAATTATTTGAAAAAGTCAAAAAGTGAAACAGAGTTTAAGAAAGAGCATAATTGAAACAACAGGAAATTAGTGCAATCCCAGAAATAGTTGAAACAATTGAATAGTGAAAGTAATAAGTATAAAAAATTAGTGGAAACAGTGAACCAGAAATATTTGAAGGAGTAAAACAGAGGAAAACCAAAAGCAAAAAG
>NC_088845.1:24922793-24962793 GCF_904066995.2 Poecilia reticulata
AGTTCCTCCGGAGAGTCCTCTCTGGGCCAGACTGAGTTACGGGAGTGACAAGAAGAAGAACACGACTGCGCTCAATGCTGTGAGTGTTTAAAGCTGATTTTCAACATGTGTTTGTTAATATCAGGGGACTATTTGTGAAGTATTTATTACTTCCCAATTACAAAATGTTAATCTTGTCTCATTGTCTTTCTGTCTGTTGTGTCCTTCTTTCTCAGGCTCTAAAGGAAATAGCCCGAGTTAGCGAGGAGCTTTGTAGCTACCAGGACGAGATCAGGAAAAAGAGCGGAGATAAGAGGTGGATTTCTTTTTGCAAGCATCTTGATAACCAGAATCTGATGAGGCTGACATAGTTAATACCACATGTGCCTCACTGTTGGAGAAAGGCAAATTTTATGTAGATGTAAATAAGTCCATGACTTGTACTTGAAACCAAATGTTTGCACAAAAAAGACACTTTTTTCATTTGATGACATTAGATCAAACTAAACTAGGCTAGCTAGAATTGCTTTTTCTTCTTTCTTTAAAATTTGAATCGTACCGTACCTAAAATTTAACATGCACTTATTTATCTCACTTTATTGTGGCATTAGCAAAAACAACAAATCTCTCAACTGACCTAAAACAGAAAATATTTAGTCTGATTTAATATTTGACAGAGGAGAAAGAAGATATGCGTCATATTTTTATTGCACCAAAATGCTTAGACTGAGTCTGGAAAAGAATGGAATCTGCACATGGAAAACTTTAATTCTCACTTGTAAAGAAGTGAAATTAGACAATGCCATATCAGTGGGTTAAAGTTGTTTCCTAATTTCTTCTAGGAACCAATCCGAATCCCTGTGTCCGTCTGAGGGACATGAAAAAAACTTTCTGCAGGTAGAAGAGGCTCCTTGCGACCTCAGCCAGATCTACGATGACCTCCGGGCTCTGCAGCGAGAAAACTGGATCACGTTGTCACCAGAAAGCACCTGGAACAGAAGTTCAAGCGACACCTGGATGGCAAACACCTCTGATCCATATCGCTACGGAGACGCAGAGACAAGTCCTGGAGAATCCTCCGACATGGAGACGGCGGCTCCACCCATTCCTCCTCGTACTTCCTCCTGGAACCTAAACTCCTCTAATCCAGACACAGAACTCCACATCCCAGAGTCCCCTATGGCCACAATGAGGAAGTGCCATAGCCCCTGTGTTCTGTTGGACAGAAAGTGTAACAGCCCATCCATTGTCAGGAAGTTTGAGGCCATGCTTCAGGAGAATGAGGGAAAAGTCTTTAAAGATGGCGTGCCAACATCCTG
The DNA here is from genome assembly GCF_904066995.2 of Poecilia reticulata. Classification (NCBI taxonomy): domain Eukaryota; kingdom Metazoa; phylum Chordata; class Actinopteri; order Cyprinodontiformes; family Poeciliidae; genus Poecilia; species Poecilia reticulata. The sequence continues at coordinate 24,924,092 of NC_088845.1, forward strand.
CTCTATACCTTCCAACTCCAACTGCAACACGGGCTGCTGCCACAATCGCTGGTCCTGTGACGCCAGCAAGTTGACCCACAATAAACAGCTGACATACGGGACCGTCCAGAAAAGCTTCTCCGAGGTCAACATATTGACTGCTGGGAAAGAGCTGTGCCCACAGAAAAACAATGATGTCGGAAAGGTCCAAGTGTTTCCAGTTATCCAGGAATTCCCAGTGGATTCGATCTCACAAGGAATTCAGTCCGTTAGTCCCAGCCTCCAGGGCTCCAGAAGAAACCTGATGCTGGAGCGAAAAACAGCCGAGTTCAACAGAACTTTGTTTCAGGCTGAGATGGGCCGGGGCGTGGATGCACAAGAGACCTCTTTTGAGGCGTGCCAACCAGTGTTTGGAACATCAAGCCACATATTACCACCCAATGACGCTACATCTCCATCCATGTGCTCTGATGTTTCCATTGACATCACAGATTCATATTCTAAAGCGCTGCCATCACCCTCTATCTCAACTTCTACCAAACAAAACACTGAATCGGAGCCAGTGCAGATGAGGAGCGCTTCCAAAGAAACACCTTCCGTCCTCTCACTGGACGAGCCGCATCCCGGACTCAAAGAGGCTCCAAAGCCTTCCCAGAGTGAGGCCAAGCACAAACTGCGAAAAACAGGCAGCTTCTCCAGGAAATCCCAACAAAGAGCAACCCACGAGCCTCCTTCATCTGCGATCACCCAGCCAGACGAATCTGTGGAGAGTTCCAACTCCAACAGGGAAAATCCCCACAAAGCAAAACCTCAGCCAGCCAGAGCCAGCGTCTCCCCGCTTCAGCCGTCTGCCGAGAGCAAGAAAAGACATGTGGCGCAGCCAAGACAGAGGTCAGACTCTCCTCTCCAGCTCGACTCCTCCAGACCCGTCCCTCGCATCATGAACGAACATCCGTGGAAGCCTCTCACCCTCGCTGCGTACCCTCGACCGGAGGGTTCGAGATCCAACTACGGTGCCGTGGAAAAGATTCTGAAAAACTACGAGAGCGCCGCACGTGCGCTGCAGAACGAGATGGTTTCCAACCCCACAGAACTGGACATGCTGGACATGGCCCCTCTGCCTTTAAGTCCCACTCTGAGACACATTCACACATCACCCACCGCACAGGTCAGCCTCCACAGTGTCAATGAGATGCAGCTGAAAGTGCAGGTGAGTCAAGCCTCGCCCTTCCTTAGCTGCACAGTTCAGTGTTCAGGTATTTCAGTTTGTAGATTAAAACTAAAACATGAACTCATGCATAACATTATGTCCACTTGCCAAATAGTGTGTTGCCACTGGGCTTAAACTTATTATTATTTCAGTAATCGAGTATTCGATCAACTATTCTGATGATTAATCAATTAATCTGATTATAAAAACTGGCACATGCTGCAGATTTTTCATTTAAACCTTTTTTATACATTGGAAATACATTAAAAGATGCAAATAAACATATGATTCAATTTCACTTTCATATTAAAAGGAACTTTATTGCCTAAAAATGAAATAACGTGGCATTCCTTTGGCATAAGCTTGATCATGCGCAGGAGACAAAATACTTCTAACAACATGTGAAAAGCTCAGCTTGTTCTACTTGGCTTACCAATACCATGAAGAGCTAATGTGTTACTTTTTTGGATTAACCAATTAATTGGATTGCAAAAGATGCTTAATATGAGATTTATTTAACAGAATTTGAACCAGATTAAGGTGAAACTGCCACTTGAGGAGTTCTGGCTAGAACATATTTACAGATAAGAAACGGTTTTTTTTTAAATCATAAATGCAAAATGTCAATTGTTTTGTACCATTTAGACTTAATTACTGCTCTGAGTGCATTCTTTCAACAAATGGCATTTTTTGAGGCTGCATATTCCAGTTAACAATCGATTGCTAAATTGGATGATTATTTCAATAATTGATTAATCACGATTAATCGTTTCAGCCTGAGTTGCCTCCGCCCCTTTTTGTAGCTATGACCAATCAAGGCATGAACTCTAGCAGACGCCTGAAGTTGTGCTGCGATCTCCAGCACAACTGGAGATCGCTGCTGACAGAATCTGCTGCTGACAGAATCTGCCAGCAGCAGATTCTGTCCTGTAAAATGAGACCATACAACTCAGAGATGGGATCTTTGAAATTATAACCACTATTACTAAATATTTATTTGCAATTTCTACTTCAGAGAAAAATCAAAAAAAAAAAAAAAAATCGATTAAAATTGGAAATCGGATCTGATATGAAAAAAGTTTTAGATTTTACTTCAAGACATATCGCCCAGCTCTGGGCGATATGCGGCAACCTTCCTGTCAGTGGTCATAATGTTATGCCTGATCATTATATATTTCACGGTTCAGTTAGACTGCATCCTCAAAGCTTGCTGTGTCAGTGGACCTGGAGGATCTTGTGCGTTGCTTTCTGTTCCAACACTTTGTTAAACAGTAAGTAATTGCCCTCGACAGAGGCCAGCTCTTGTGGGAATGTTGTTTATTTCTGGTATGTGCTAAGAGATAAAAGCAGGCCAGAGCCTCCATTATAATCTGGGCTTCTGGGCCACTCCATTGCTGAAAGGCTCCCGAGGAGCTGACAGTGAAACAGGAAGGGGACCTGCAGCCCACACCAGCCTGATGTTGGACTTTTAAGTCCTTCCAGAAGGCCCCGGTGATTTCTGGCCGTTGTGTGGTAATTACTGAAGTATCTGCAAGAAGCCAGCTGACTAACTGGCCTTGGCAGACCACAAAAAATGAGAATGCTGAAGTAATTACGTTGCTTTAAAGTCATGCTAATCTTAAAGATGTTGTGGGAGTCATTATGAAGGGCAGCTTCGAGAACCTCATGAAAAGAATGAAACGGGGAGGACCACATTAGTGGAACTGTCAGAGATTAAACCTTGGTGATTCAGAAGAGTTGGCGAGGGGAAGAAGTGCCTCACATGTCAGCTATCTTGACTTCAAATGCTCCCCCTCTGCCCCCCCTTAGGGATGAAATCAATCAGAGCTACTTGTGTGACCTTTACGCAGGAGCGTGCCGATGTGTTTAGAGTTCCTGTTTGAAATATGCCCGTTATTTTCCCCAGGCTCAAGAAGACAACCGCTGAAACACGTGAAACGATGTTAAGTTACTGAGTGCGTCAGCTTGGATGCAGACGGAACAGCGGGATAATCCTAAATGCTAACTCTGCTGCCTCTCTACAGGAAGACGAAGAGTCCTCGGTCACGCCTCCCTCCGTCCACAAGAACTTTTCAAGGCCCGCCCGTCCTGCCAACCGTCGCCTCCCCTCCAGATGGGCCAGCCGCTCCCCCACTTCATCCTCCTCTCCCTCGTCCTCTCCGTGCACCACGCCCGTCATCCCTGCTTCCTTTCCCCTCCAGAAGCACTCTTCCTCCTTCGCTTACACACACGGCTTTCACATAGAGACCGTCATCATTTGAAACTCCACGTTGCTGTGTTTTCAGAACCAACCAGAAGCCTTCACTGACAAAAAATCCGAACATTTTATCCTTTTTTTTTTCCCCCTCTTGTAAACACCAAGTCAATACGAAGGACAGAAAATTTATTTCGAATGTACTCATCGACAAACTGTGTTTGTGGCATCCTGTGGAACATACCTGATGAAGGAAGGTGAATAACTCCATACAGCTACAAGTATCGTCATTATGGCCCATGTGAACCTGCCAGGCGCGACGGACAGCATCTAATAAATAATCTGCTCAGGTCTGGATTTCAGCGTTGACCACTAGCGTAGCTTTACAAATCTACTAATAACAGCTTTTAACTAATTTATCTCTGCTACAGACTGGATTTACAACCTGAAAAAAAAGACTAGTTTCAATTAAAATGTGTGCATCAGTAAGTTCAGCTCAGACATGGAGAGATGGAGCAAAGATTTCTCTGCGCATGACTACCCTAGCATAAAGTACCCTGCAGCACATGACTGGACTGTACCTTGACTGTGACCAGAATATTTTATTTTTTGACTTTATGTTTATTATTGTGAAGCAAAAAAAAAAAAAAACATTTACTTTTAGTAATAGCTGCATAAAAATCGACTTTTTATAATATGTACCAAAGGCTGGTTTCTTGTGCATTTTCTTGATTTTTAAGTGTATTGTTTGGAATAAAATTTCTCTTTTTTGCCATAGCTAACATTTTTTTAAGGTTTGTGTGTAAACTGTATTTACAAGTCTGTTTTTTTTTTTTTTTTGCATAACACATGCTCCTTTTTTTTACTCTAAATGCTCATCTTTGAGGATGTTACTTTGCTAGGTAGCGTTTTTTTATGGCTGAAAGATGGTGAAACACGATGCCTTTGCTCTTGGTTTTGTATAATAAACAATATTCTAAAAATGCCTTGACGTTTTTCACATTTCATCATGTTAAAACCACAAAACTTTAATGTATGTTATTTTATTTGGGATTTTAAGCAGAAGACTGAAATAAAGTAGGACATAGCTGGGAACTTGGAAAAAAACAAACTAATTTGTGGTTTTCACTTTAAGAAAACAAAACAAACATCTGAAAAGTGTGGCTTGAGTGAACATTTGTAATCCCACCTTTCATTGCAGTGACAGCTGCAGATATTTGGAGTCATGTAGAAACTGAAATGTCTGCCTATATAAAAGCTTGTGGTTGCAATATGGAGGAAGTAGAAGGAGTTTGGGATGCTTGGAGAAGATGCTAAGTTGTCATGTAATATTTTGTAGTTTTACCTAAAAGTGTAATAATCAATAGCCTGAGTTTTAATTCCTAATGTCACTTGAGGACTATCATGCTCTGCTGATTGTCCCTTGGCAGAGGTGCACTGCTATCCCACTCCTAAACTTTGCAGCTTTCACATAAATATTCACATTAAACTCAGATGATTTGTATGCGACACTGCAGCCGGCAAACTGAAGCACCAGAACCAAACAACTGTCTGGCTTCCTTTGCTTTTTTTACCAACTTGCAGATGTCTTCACTGACACCCTGATCTGCTCCTCCAAGTAATATCTGCACAGTGATCAGAGAAACTGAAATGTGGAAAAAAGCCTAACATTTCATCTGATAAATCATCACTTAGCTTTCTTTATTACATTTTTCCAGGACTGTTGATAAATTTAAAGAGACACGCGACCCTGAGTGGGACAGACACCCAACCCCGCCCCTCACCCTGAAACCTGGCACCCTTTGCTGATGGAAATAGCAGGTGTGGCAGTGTTGTGGAGCCAGAAATCTTACCCCTCTCCCGATAGATATATAAATATTTTCATTCTCTCGTGAAGCTCGCCTGAGCTCCGCGCCCAATGTCTCATCCTGCTTTTCTGTGTCAAGGTTGGGAAAGAGGGTTAATTCCCAGTAAAGACCTGTGCTGGTTGTCTGGAGGTCTCCAGATGGAGCGACCATTATATAACCAGCGCCGACTGCCTGCAGGCTAGAGCTGCTTAAAATCACAGCACTGGAAAGAATTTCTGCAGCGATCTGCGTTTGATCAGCCCAGCAGAGTGACAGCAGTGGCTTATTTTCTAGACGCAAAGTGTGGAAGCAAACGCTACTGCAGGATCATTTTTGCTGTTGGAATAATAAACCACGACACTATTCCCGTTTTTAATCTGTGGGGTCAGCAGTGTTTGTCCAGCTGATCACAATCATACCGGTGACAGTAAAAGTACAGATTTCACTTTTCCAAGATGGCTTGTTGGCGTCGCTATATACTTCCTGCCAACTGAACAGTGGTTTTGCTCTAAACTAGAACCACCTTGTGGCTCATAGTGTATTTTGAAAAAAGCTTATACACTAACCAGTCACTTCTTTTTTAGGTACGACTTCAAGTCAGTTTTTGTCTTTAGAACTACCTTAGTTAATGACATAAATTCAACAAGGTGGAAATGTTTTTTTGAATTGATATTTGCCTATAATGAGAATGGCATCCCACTGCTGCAGCAGTTTTAATCTGCACATCCACAATGTCAGTCTCTTGTTCCACTATCTTGGAGATGCTCTGCTTTTAATATATATATATATTTAAATGTTTATTTGATTTTTAAAGATCACACACAACATATATGATGATCATAAATTCACATAATCATATAATTTCTGCATACTCCACAAAAACAGTACTTCTTTTATATATAAAAAGAACATATTCCAGACAAGCTTGTATGATTCTTGTTAGTCATTTAATTTGGCTATCAATAATTCAAAAGATGCAGTCTGATTCATAAATTGATCCATTCCCTATGCACTCAGGTCTATCTTGGCTTTTCCATTTACAAAGCTGAAGTGAAACCAGTCTAAAGGAAACTGCATATTCAGAGACGCTCTGTTGAAATTAGACCTTCTTGCAGCAAGATAACAGTTCTACTGACTGCTCCACAGTAAAAAAATTGAATTTTTAATATATATTTTTGTGGTGATTTGGCACATATTTAAAAAACTAAGTTCTCAATGTGCATGACGTATCTTATCTCAGAGCTGCTTTTAAAACCAGGCTGACTGCAGCACATTCCCACACTTCCTGTGAAGGAGGGCTCCTTATTGATCGACACACTGTGTATCACTTTACTGATCGCGCACTCGCAGTCACATACGGTCGTGCATGGGGCAGCACTTGTGCATGCATGTGTAGCTCTTCCTCTGTATCTTCCACTTTGCCAAGCTGCAGTCTCAGACAGGCCTCCATTAGCAGCTGAATTATCAGTCTGCAGCTGCAGCACTGAAATCCAAGCCGCAGTTAGACAGAACAGAATGCGGCTTGTACAGACTGTGCATCATGCAGACATCACAACGCCACTGGATCCTGCAGTTTCAGCATCCAGCGGAATAATACCCATAAATGCGTTGCAGGCTAGAGCTAGATGTCTTAGCTGAATGTCTAGAGCCGGAAGGGGAGACAGCCCGTCTGGGAACATCCCAACTAACCTTTCTGAATTCCTTCCCCACTTTTAAATAGACCAGAGACGTGTTGACCGTCAAACAGAGCTTACCCTGTTGTAGCCTTGGATACAATGCAAAGGCACCTTGTTGATTACCTTTTAAGTTTGCACTGCAGAAATAGTGCACCTTTTTTCCCCCCCAAAGTAAAGAAAAAGCTTCTTTTTTTTTTTTTTTTACTTTACTTGTCTGTAGTTTATGAGGGTTTTTAAATAGTAGCAGAGGAAGTGTGGATGGAAGGAAAAGATTTATGCATCAGAAGACATAAATCAGAACACAGGAGACAGATGTGTTTCCCCACTCATTTTCACTTTTTTTTGTGGCATTTCCAAACAATCTGGCAGATTTTTGCCCATATAATATCTACTTACTTATATGCAAAGAATGTTAAAGTGACACAAAGACTTACCAACAAATTACTTACTGTGAAAAGAAGTGACTTCTCCTTAGCTGATATACTCAATGTTCATGTGAAAGACCAAAGAGGCCCACTTTTCTGTAGCTCAGGAGAAAAAACAAATCTATCTTATTGGGAGAAGAGAAAACGTGGAAGACAGTTAATTCTCTTGTCATCAGATAAGAAGAATTTTAATTGTGTTAGAAAACCGCAGGTAAAAATATTAATTCGTGTTAGGTGAATACCACTGCAGGCTATTATTTGTAAAACAAACAAAAAAAAGCAGGGATCATTTTGATTTCACTTCCGCAAGAGATTTAAAATCTGCTGTGGGGCGCCATCTTGTGGCGGAATTTGAAAACTAAATACACCGACACCCAAGCGGGCCTTTTTCTCTCTCTTGCTTTTGTTCCTAGTGGTGCAGATTTAACTGCGACACCACACGGCTGTACAAGGTTGGTGCGGAGAATTTACGTAATTATTATTTGGGTGACCTCGGTTTTCCTCTCTACCCTTTGTTTGACTGTGTAGTGACACTGTGGATAATTTCTATGCGATTCTTTTTGCTACATTCAAATTTTAAAAATATTTATCGGTTCACTTCTCTCTCATCATTTTTGTGAGTGCCTTCACCTTTTGCCAAGTTACAACCACAAACCTCAGTGTTCTGTCTTTTGTGTCAAAAGCGAAACACAAATCTCTGTGAAACCCATTAATTTAAAGGAGAGTAAAAACGGCATTTTTAGCATTTTTCAGAATTAAAAATGTAAACATTACCGTGCATTAGCATCAGTTTCTCTGAGTAAACCACCATTCCATCATAACCTATATATACACTACATTTTAAAATGACAATATAAAACCAAATAAAAATCTAATTGCTCGTATCACCTGTTTCGACATGTTTTTGTGAAAGTGATGCTGCAGGTAAACAACTTTTTCTCCCTCTTCAGTCGTCACGCAGCATCATGGTCCTCTGCGCCCTGAACAGACAGCTCCTGAGGAGCGGCAGCTGTTGTGCTTTCATGGCCAGGTACTGAAGTAAACGAGCTCAGCTGTTCACCTTCTTAACCCGTATTTGTACAGAAAATTCATTCTCCCCGGTGGAGGAAAAAGCTACAATTCAGCGATTCTCAAAGCCATCTTATGCCTACCACTCTAACTAACACGGACTCCCGTGTTTCTGGCGGGACAAGTGAGGGTTTAAATGGCGCCTCTCTGTCCCCGCAGGCTGCAGACAACGAGCCGCCGCCGCTGCTGCCTTTACTCCAGCACCCATGGCTTCAGCCAGGAGGAGATCAGACAGAAGCTGCGGGCCTTTCCTGGAGGCTCCGTCGACCTGCTGAAGCAGGACTCCGGCGTCGCTGTGCTGACCATCAACAACCCCGCTCGCATGAACGCCTTCTCCGGTATAATCACTTAAATGTTTGATGGAAATCGATTAATCCATCAGTCATTCTGTCGATTAATCAGATATAAAAGGCCTATTCTGCTTTTATTTTTCTACATTTAAGATTATGTTATATAATATTAGAATTGCATTAAAAATGCAAATAAATACATTTGTTTTTAAAAGGAAAAATAATAATTTTATTGCCTAAAACGCAAGAACATATTAATGCATGCTTGATCGTTTGTAGCAACGGTAGTTTCTGCAGCTAAAAAATATTTCTAAGTTAACCTGTAAAATGCAAAAAGTTCAACCCTTTCTGCTTAACTTATCAATACAGTGTAGGGCTTATGTGTTGATTTTTTTTTTGATTACTTGATAATAACTAATAATTGGATAGCAAAAGGTGCTTAATAGGAGATTTCTGTAATTATTTTTTACATAATTGAACCAGATGAAGCTAAAACTACCACTTGAGGAGTGAGAAATTGTATTTATTATATGCAAAATTTACATAATCAATTGGTGCTCTGAATTTTCAGAAATTTTTTTTCAACCCTAGTTTAGTGTGTTGTTTCAAGTCGTAGTCTTTACGGTCCAGTCTGATGTTTTGGGTTTTGTTCCTCCTGCCAGGCAGCATGATGGTGGACCTGGAGGAGAAGGTGAGCCAGCTGGAAAACTGGACTGAAGGCAAAGGCCTCGTCGTTCGGGGTGCTGCCGAGACATTCTGCTCTGGGTCCGACCTCAACGCAGTCCGGGCAATATCCAACCCCCAGGTACCTCTGACCGGCTGCTTTGTTTTGGCCGTCTGGACACATCTGAATGAGTCCGTTCTTCCCTCATAGGACGGGATGAAAATGTGCATGTTCATGCAGGACGCTCTCACAAGAATGCTCAGGTAAATGCTCACGTTTTGCAAACTGCAAATGAAGCAATAAACATCTTTTATTTTATTTTACTGCTTATTTGACTCAAAACAATTACATTATTTAAGAACGGGCATAGTCGGGGTTCATCTTTAGCCGATTCTTAAGCTTTGAAGGAAATATTTTCAGAGTTGCAGAGCAAAATGCATGTTTTACTACCTTGCAAATCACCACAGATTTGGCCCATTTTCATCAAAGTTTAAGTTAAACGCTAAATGCTACTGTTCAGTGATGCATGGTGGTGGCAGCGTCATGCCGTGGGGTTTCCTTCAAGGTGCTGTTTCTCATATGTGCTGACAGAGTGGTGTTCTCGGTGCAGGCTGCCCCTGGTCTCCGTTGCCCTGGTGGAGGGCAGAGCCCTGGGAGGAGGTGCAGAACTCACCACCGCCTGCGATTTTAGGTAAAGAGCTTCCATTTTTGGTTTGTTTCAAATATATCAAAGGAAACGCTTTTTCATTTAGAAATGAATAAATAGGGCACAATAGCATTCCAACATATATATTCATTACATTTTACGTGTCGTAAGTCTCCATACACATTTCTTCTGTCGCTTTTTTTGTCACACTTAAATGTTTCAGATCATCAGACATGTTTGAATATCGTTCAAAGATAACCCTAGTAAAATTTTTATCCAGTTTTTAAAAGATTATTTTTATCTGGTAAGGGGAAAAAAGCTATCCATATTAAGCTGACCAAATGTGAAAGAAGTAGGGCCAATGTTGTTTTGTGTCATCCTTGGCACTTGGCAAAATGTAAAGTTTCAGTTGTTGACTGTGTGTTTATGACTTTGTGTTTTTGTTTTTATGATGTTTTGAACTGCGTTGTTGTTGGAATGTGCTACACAAATAAACTTGATTGGTAGATGATTTCTACATTAAAAAATAAGTTATTTATGCCCATGCATGAGGGTGATTGACAGCACTAAGACCCTCCCCCTGGGTCTGATAGGTCGTTTGTGACTGATATTTTTGCAGATGGCAGAGGGACACAAATTTCACAGATTAACTGTTTTCTATAATAATGTTCATGGATGGATGAATGGATTGAAAACTTGATTTTTAGTTTACTCTGTAAGAATAAAATTTGAGTATTGATCTGAAATATTTCAATATGACAAAAAAAATCAAAAACAGAAGAAATATGTTGTTTGTTTTTTTTCATGAAAATGTATCCTAAATATAACAATCTTCCTCACAGATTAATGGCACCAGGCAGCGTGATCCAGTTTGTCCACAAACACATGGGTCTGGTTCCAGGCTGGGGCGGCGCTGCGCGACTCGTCCGCATCGTTGGAAGCCAGAATGCTCTCAAGCTGCTTGGCGGCGCCATGAAAGTGGACCCTGAACGCGGCCTGGACGTCGGACTGGCAGACGGAGTCCTGGAGGCCGACGGGGACGCCCCGGGTGCCAGCACCCCCCTGCAGCAGGCCGAAGACTGGCTTTGCCGCTACACTGAAGGACCTGTCCCTGTGATCCAGGCGGTGAAAAAAGTAGTGCTGGCAGGAAGAGAACTCCCCCTGATGGAGGCTCTGCGGACAGAGAAGGAGGTGTTTGGGACGGTGTGGGGCGCTCTGGCTAATCTGCAAGCCTTGGCCAGCAAGTCCAAGCACAAATAACTTGGCCCCAGCGTCCTGAGATTTGTCCAGATTAGCCAAGATCAACGTGTGCTGCTTCTGGGTCGGATTCAGATTGGTGTTTGATGTTTCCAAACTTTTGGTTCACTGAAACCATGTTAAAGCTGCAGTATGTAACTTTTACAAAAAAAATAAATATTTTTTTTATATATTTGTTCAAACTGTCATCATTATGAAGGTATAGTATGAGACAGATAATCTGTGAAAATATCAAGCTCTGTCCTTGTCCCATTGCTATCTTCAAACAACCAATCAGAGCATGGAGTGCTGTCAATCATTGCCATGTGTTAGCATGTTGCGAATGCTAAGGCTAGCTTGCATGGCCAACTGATGACAGCGGATAAAGTGTTTTCCTGTAATGGTAAGTTGTTTCTCCACCAGTGGCACATTTAACAGCAAGTGCATAAGGTTTGATTGACAGCGCTAAGACCCTCCTCCTGGCCCTTGATTGGTTGTTCTTGACCAGAATTGGTACAGTTCCTCAGAGGCAACAGGAGGAGATTGATTCTTTTCACATATTGTCTCATACTGTCATGATAGTTTTAAAAAATATTTTAGAAACACATTTTTTAATAAAAACAAAGCACTTTCATGTTTAAATGGATAATACAGAATGGGAGTTTAATTTTTATTTTTTTTTAAATCTGTTTGCTTATGCTATTTGCAAGATATTCCAAGTGACAAACATCATTGACGTCTGCATATCATTCCTCCTACATTAGACCAGAGCAACCTTTTAACTCACAGGGTTTGGTTTGTGCTCCGAGCATCATCAGATTTCTGCAACGATCCAAAGTGAAATCCCAGAGACGTGGTGTGTGTGTGTGTGTGAATAATTTTCATTCGCGGATCTATCCAAGCAGTGCTGGAAAACCACAGATGTGCTCAAACTGCAGCAGCAGGACAGACCCCTGGAGGCCGGCAGACCCTTGTCTCGTGCTGCCGTTCCAGAGGTCGCGTTTCTTGGCGGAGGTCCCAGAGAGAGCGTTCAAAACGCGCCGTGAGCAGAATACCAAACGCCTACAAGGTGAACAGAAAGTCCTGGTGAATAGCAGCCCACCATGGAAGTATCCGCCCAGAAAAGCTGAACAATGGAGCAATGATGAACTTAAACTACTATATGAAGACACTTTTCAGTGTCACACCTAAAATGAATCGCTATTAAAAAAATAAATTCAATTTTATTGTATAAGGGAGGTATTTTGTGATTTATGGATTTATAGAAATGCTATATATTTGTGCCAACAATAGGAATGTTCACACTTCAACCAAAACTGCATGATTGTTGGGGCTCATTAGTATTGGTTAACTAATTAATAATCAGGCTCCTTGTTTTTTAATGTTCTATTTAAAGAAATGGAAACAAAACAACATGAACTCTTAACTACTGAAGAAGCTTAACTTCTACGAGGATCAGAATATCAGCTGATTATTAATCTTTATCAAGAGGAAATCAATTAGGGATGGGAATTTATTGCAATAAAAAAAATTCATAAAGAATTTGGACATTATATTCTAAATGTTGGATAACCTCAAATACTGAATTGTTTTTGTACCGTTTACCGTTTCATGAGTACATCACACTTTACGTAACCGTTGTCCTGAAAAAGCCTGTTTAGAAATGTTTTTGTAAGAGCAGTATTTGGGTATGTGGGCCTATGATTGCTGTCGGGCAGTCAAGGATGTACAGTTACCTTAAAAACATGTTTCAGGCCGTTTTTCCTTATAATGCCACAAAATCAACTTTCAAGTCCATAATCGCCCAACCTGCCCACCTCTCCGATCAATTTCTCTGGAGTCTAGAGAAATTGAGTTGATTTAGTACTGAGGGAAAAGTTTGGATTTAATTCATTTAAAACTGGAAGACAGGAAAAGAATCCCGGAAGGCTCTTGGTTCTGATTCAGTTTGCTGGTTCTGCATATTGAATTTGGATCCAAGTTGCCAACAGTACAATTAGTAAGTAAGCTTGCTGAAGGATCAGACTGGTTGATTTCCATCTTTTATAATTTCAAGACAAGTTTGCTTTACAGTTTAACACATTAATCTCCATTTAAAGCTTTGAATACCATTACATAATTTCAAAAGTTTACCAAGCCCTAAACTAGACCAATTAACTGTTTTTTGTCAGACGAGTAAAATGTATGTGAAGTATCGGATCCTGTTATCTCTGCAATAAAATACATTTAATTACATCAGTAAGATAATACTTGAATGATCACAAATATGTTTTTAGCATGATGAAATGAAAAAAGTTTATTCTTAAATTACAAACCATGTAACAAAAGTTTGAAGCCAAAACAGTTACACAAACGTTATTCTGCAGAATGGAAAGTCGAAAAAAAAAAAGCAGATGATTTAATAAAAAAATAACATCACTTGAAATTTCTCCAGGATGGACAAAAACTAGAGCTTGTTTTTGTTATTTTATGTCCTCTGACATACATTTAACCGCCATAAGAAATGGAGATAATAAAACCCATCAGCTCTCAACCAGACAGTAGTGTTCAAATAAAACTCTCTTCAAATAAACAACAAATCACAAAACTTCGGGCACACTTGAGAATTGATCAGTCAGGGATGTTGGGAACAATAACAGAGCTGCTTTAAAGTAAAAAAATAAAAATAAAAAAAACACACAAAAAAAAACAAACACCAATATTTCACATTAAAATGCCAATTCCTTAAGGCTGGGCACCAATAAAACAAATAATCACAACTTCTAATGCTTACATTCATTTCAAATACACATCAATCTTTACGATAAGTTTGGGTTTCAATTAACTAATCTGAAATAAAAAATAAATTGCAAGGCAGCCACACATTTACCTGCCTCCTAAATCTGCATTGTTAAATATTAAGTAATTAAGTAATTTAAACATCAAAGGAGCTTTAGAAGCATGATGGGAGTTCGTTTTGTTAGTTTTCTATCTGTATCTGTAGATAAAACCAGACGAGATTTCTCCTTAAAGGAATCGGCCCAGAGAAAGCAGCTGATTGGGTTAGAAACTAGGATCAAGTTGATCGATTTCAGTGCAATGGAGGTTGAGTCAGGTGACATTTCTGCGTCAGCCAAACGGTTAGATGATCCCAAAGCAGCCATTTATGAAGATGACCGCTCTCTGACTCGGCCTCACAGAAGCCTTGAGGGTTCTGGATCGTCGCTGAAAATCAGGCTTAGATTTGGGCAAAACGGGTTTGTGAGTAAAGTTCACAGTGTAGCTTCAACGTTTTTTGAACCCTAAACAGAATACAATCTATAGGCATCAAATAAAAGTAACGCAGACAACTGACAGGAAGTCTTGAACCTCTCATGATGATGATGTGTTAAATATAAACTTGTAAGATCATTTACATCCCAACCACGTCGTCTGTCTCAGTTTGAGGGCATGAGCGGCTGACTGGCGGCACCGATGAAGACGCTGAGAAAACAAATCCAAACCAATAGACAGAAAACGCTAGAAAAGAACCATGGAGCCGTTTGTGTGCGAGCGTGACATGCCTCACTTCTCCCACCTCAGATCTGCGTCTGAGCAAACTGCAGCATAAATTAAATGGAGTGGATTCACACCTCAGTCACTGTACACTGGCCGTCTGGCATCCTGGACCTCCCACTGCTGTGGGAGGACGGAGGGGGAGAGGCCGAAGAGGCGCGGGGGGGCGCCCTGTCCTCCGGGGGCGGTCTCCGTCTGCGCGGCCAGTCCTCCCAAGGCTCCGCGTGGTCGCCGTCTCCCCCCTCTTCTTCTTCCTCCTCCTCCTCTTCGTCGTCGCTCCAGTCTCCGGAGGCGGACTCCTCCACGGAGGTGTGAGGGTCTGAGGACCTGGAGGGGGACGTCTCTTCCTGGTCGTCATCCTGCCCCTCCACCTCCCCGCCCTCTGACCGGTCATGAGGCGGGGCCGACCTGGGGCTGATCTGCAGCTGGGAGAGAGAGTCCTCCACCGGGGGGCTGGTACCGGGCCCTGGTTGGCCCCCGAGAGACGTGGGGGGCCGGGCAGCAGCGGAGGGGGCTGGAACGGCAGCGGGGACGGCGGCAGCCTGCGGCGGAGCACCTGCCGTCGTGGTGTCGGCGCCATCTGCAGAGTTCTCCCGACCCGCCGAGCTCAGCGCCCCGGCAACGGCGTCAGCGTCCAACCGCAGCCCGGCCACGCCCTTCTTGGGAATATCGATAACGTCTCTTTTCATCTTGCGCCGGCGGCCGTGCTCGTTGCGCCGGTACTGCACCATGTTCTCCAGGTCGGCGACGTACAGGAAGCCGGCGATCAGCATCTCGGCCGTCTTCTTCCCCTTGGAGAAGGCGTCCTCCAGCTCCCGGCTCGTCCTCTCGTCGTACTGCCACCAGCCGTTACGGCCCTCGTAGTACCAGGCGTGGTCGCTCGCCGCCCCGCTGCGGCCACCCGCCGACGCCTTCAGCTCCTCCGGAGAGAGGAGCGTGGGCCTTTCCAGAAAGTCGTCCGGCACTTCCTGCCTGCAGAGGGCGCAGCGCTTGCTCTGCCAGGAAGCGCCCTTGACGCACAGGAAGCAGAAGACGTGATGGCACGGCAACTGGACGGGGTGGACGCAGCTCTGCAGGCAGATGGCGCACTCCGGCACGGACAGGGCGGGGGAAGAGCCGTTGGAGTCGGAGCAGGACGATTCGGCGCCGCCTCCGCTACTGCCGCCTCCACCGCCACTGCCCTTCTTACTGGATGGGAGCGAGCTCACGGAGTGGTCAACCTCGCCACAGCTAGCCATCCTTATCGAGCGCTGCAGAACAGGAGACGATTAAGTTCCCCACCAGATACCAAATGTTTACATACACTGCCGCAGCTGCATTTCCATTGACAGTAAAATTGCGCCAATCGAAATTACAAAAAATTTATTTGCTAAATGGAAACACGGCAATTTCAATAAAATATTTTTGCACTACAATTGATTTTCTTTCCCTGTATTGAAATTTTTGCATTTCGAAAAGCCGCAAAAGAAACACTTTTCTCTCTTCACACGAGTCATCTGATCAACAACAAGATGTTATTACAGTTTAATAACTTAACATGCAAACAAACTTCTGCCACAACCTACTATCACTATGGAGACGGTGTGCTCAGCGTAATCTCCAATGCCAGTTCTCCACAACAATTTTTTTGCCTGTAGGTCAAAAAGTTAGAACTGTGGTCTAGTCTGACTAAAGCACTTTCTTCCACACGTTTGCCAAATCTCCAACATGGCTTGTGGCAACTTGCACGTCTTATGGTCGTAAGACATAAGACCTACAAAGACCGAATTTGTGGACTGTACAACTAGTTGGGTGAATCTTTTTTTTTGGAGTATCAGGATATCAGATTTCTAGTTATATGTAAAAAAACCCCCCCAAAAAACCAGAATGTACTCCACAATTTCATACAACTTCCCATTGACCTAGCACAAAAATAAATTTAGTGTTTGTTGTGATGTAACACGAGGATTATGGTAACATGTGCCTCGCTTTCGCACACGATTTTTAACACTTACCTAAAGTTGTCAATGCAGATGAATCATCGGGAGAGCTTCTGAACCTTCAAACCACCCACTGGAGAAACAAAAAAACAAAAAACAAAAACAAAACGGTCAGATAAAACTTGAACAAACTAGATCGTGATATCAAGCTACTTATTGTGTTTTTTTTCTCCTTTACCCTACGAGGTAAGGAGGTGGATTCTTATTCTTGTATCTACAGTGAAAAACTTACAAGTTCACGTTAACACATTAAGCCGTGTGTAACAAGAGAAGGTACTGTAGGGGAACAAAGGGATGCTCTGTTTACAGACGACAATCAGGGAACTGTGCCACTTTTTGCTAACTTAATCTCAGCTGTCCTTATGATGGGGCATGTGATTGAAATTAATAGAGTTTGTTGTAACATATATGCAACACTATATTGCGGGCAATTTGAAAATAAAGGGTGTTTAGCCAACAAATAACAGATGCGCAACACCGTGTCATGTTCTGTTTAACCCTGAGAAGTTAAAACAGAGTTCACAATGTTGAGTTCAAAAGCGGTAAAACCCTTCATTTCAGTAAAAACCTGCTGTAGCTAGCCAAAGCTATCTGGGCTAAGTGGTCAGCCTCCAGTAAATAGACGGATCTCATTTGACGGCGCTACCTTCTTCCAGCAGGGCGATATAAACAGGAGAGGGGAAAACACAAGACACCACAACGATTAACTACCCACCATATCTTTAAATCTCTTTCTACTGGCCTTCTTCACGGTCGAAACTCGTCGTATCAGAGCCGTACGAAACGCAAGTACATCGACTTCCAATGTTAACTGGCTTTGTTTTCCTCTCAAAGAGAAGCTGAGATAAACGACACAACGTACCCGAGCGAGCTTACGTCACTGGACGTCCACTTCATATGGTCCAATCACACGAGACGATACATGAAAACAGAAGGTTCTTTTTTTAAAGGAAAGACTAAAATAAAAAATACTGAGGATTTTTTTTTAAAATGGCAAATTAATGGAAAGTAAAGCACAAATAAATAGAACACGTTTTCTATATTATGCAGAGCATGATGTGCTGCAGAAAAATAATACACTTTTATCACACAGTCCCTACTGTGAAACATGGAAGTGGCAGCAACATGCTGTGTTTTACTTCAGGAGAAACAGGGATGCTGGTCAGAGTTGACAGAAGGATGGATGGAATCAATTAAAGAGCAATACTAGACGGAAACCTGTTTAAAGCTTCAAACATTTAACATTTTGTATCTATTTGTTTGTTAAGGAGCTACAGATTTCCAGTGAGTTTTTAGAAGATATAAGACTTTACAAAATCGTACAATGATGAAGATGAAAAAGGGCAAGCATTTACAAATGGTTCTTGGAAACACAGTAACTTATAAAACAAACTTTTTTTTTTTTTACAACCTTGCTATAAATAAAACTTCTGCTCATTTCTCAAAGTTATTAGAACATGAAAAACCACTGTAAGATATGTTAGCAAGACATAGTTCCACATGCAGTGGATATACATTAAAGGTTGGACACAGGCATGCTTGAAAATGAAGTAATGCATGAATGTGAAGTAGAACGAAAGGAAACATGGCTTCAAGCATTCTTGTCAACACTGTAAAAGAGCTTAAACTCTATCAATATTGAACAAAGAGCACATGTGAATGTCATTTGTCAAGTCTTGCCACAGATTCTCAATTGGATTTAGGTCTGGGCTTTGGCTAGCTTATGCTAACCCATGAACATACCTTGATCTAAACCATGTTTATGCTCTTTATGTTTTATATTTTATATTTGTGTCCTACAGTGAACCTCCATTCATCTTCCTCCATGCAACTGAGACCAGCTTCCCCATCCTCGCTAAAGAACAGTCTGCTCAGAGCATGATGCTGCTATGGTCAGTGTGTTCAGGGTGATGTTGAATGTTAGTATTTCCTTCACACACAATGTTCCCCATTGTGTGTGAAATTAAAAAGGTTCAAAGTTGGTCTTCGAGAACAGCCAAACAAGATACATTAACTGTTCAATTTCTGTGGCAAAGTGAAAACTGTTCTTTTTGCTCATAATGAAAGTACATTGGTTGAACTGAATTCTAATTAGGGATATCAAATTATAATACGCACGCTAGCTGCAATTTTCAGATTTTAACATGCAATTTTGTTTTAGAAAGCAATTCATGGATTAATTTGTATTAAGCTCACACAGAAATATCAATAAATGACAGCCTATTGTAGAATATGGTTGTAAAGTGACAAAATTATTTTTGTATTATTATATATCAAATCATTTTTTTTTTGCCTTATTGACATCATTTTTGGAAAGTAACATGTTATAAATTATTTTGCAGGGCACTGTGTGAACGATCTGATCCACACTCCCAAACAGTAGATGGCAGTAGTGCGCCATTAATGTCGACGCCGACCGCCGCTCAACAACAGCGAGAAGAAGAAACCGGAGTGTTCCTGTTCGCTCGTTGCTAGAGGACGTTGGTGTCACAGAGGAGAGCGGCTCGTCGACTATTCTTATTTCCCCCCAAACTAACCTCAAAGAAGAACCGAAAGTAAGATGTTTTCCCGTGCAGTGAGACCCACCGTCGGCCTGGCTCGGAGCCTGTCCACCTCCTCGCAGAACCACGCTAAGGTGGCGGTGCTGGGCGCTTCTGGCGGCATAGGCCAGCCGCTCTCCCTGCTGCTGAAGAACAGCCCCTTGGTGAGCCAGCTCTCCCTCTACGATATCGCCCACACGCCCGGGGTGGCCGCTGACCTCAGCCACATCGAGACCAGGGCCCAGGTGAGCGGCTACATAGGCCCCGACCAGCTGGGCGCCGCTCTGAAGGGCTGCGAAGTGGTGGTTATCCCCGCCGGCGTGCCGAGGAAACCCGGTATGACCCGAGACGACCTGTTCAACACCAACGCCACCATCGTAGCTAATCTGGCGGACGCTTGCGCACGCAACTGCCCGGAGGCCATGATCTGCATCATTGCCAACCCCGTGAACTCCACCATACCCATTACGTCGGAGGTGATGAAGAAGCACGGAGTGTATAACCCCAACAGGGTGTTCGGGGTCTCCACCTTGGACATTGTCAGAGCCAACACGTTTGTGGCGGAGCTCAAAGGCTTGGACCCGGCTCGGGTCAACGTCCCGGTGATTGGAGGTCACGCTGGGAAGACCATTATCCCCCTGATCTCCCAGTGCACCCCTAAGGTCGAGTTTCCTTCCGACCAGCTCACCGCTCTCACCGAGAGGATCCAGGAGGCCGGTACGGAGGTGGTGAAGGCCAAGGCGGGGGCGGGGTCCGCCACCCTGTCCATGGCGTACGCAGGTGCCCGCTTCACCTTTTCCGTCCTGGACGCCATGAACGGGAAGGAGGGCGTGGTCGAGTGCGCCTTCGTCAGGTCCGAGGAGACGGAGTGCAAGTACTTCTCCACGCCGCTGCTGCTCGGCAAGAATGGCATCGAGAAGAACCTGGGGCTGGGCAAGCTGTCTGCGTTTGAGGAGAAGCTGGTGGCCGAAGCCATGGGGGAGCTGAAGGCTTCCATCAAGAAGGGCGAGGACTTTGTGGCCAAGATGAAGTAATCAGCAATTGGTTTGAGCCAAGAAAACCAGCTGTGATGGATAAGTTGTTCGGTCTTACAAGGCATCAGACTAACTGAAGATCCATCAGTGTTTCCTCTCTTTTTCTGTTGGCAGTTGGGTCCTTTTCTTTTTGTTTGACTTTTATTCCTCTTTACCAACCACAGCTTTCTTCTGTGTGTATAATTCGTGCCCATTCTCTACCGTACTGTGATTCGTTTTTATTTGTGCAAATTTAAATGCAGTATGTATTTGCATAGACTTTTCTGCTGTGAACAAGGAGGGAACGCTGTCATATGTCTACTGATGCAAAAAACGGTTGTTATTACTGAAGAGCAAAATATTCACTCCACCAATAAACAGACTAGCTTTAAAATGCTTCCTTTCTTTTACCTTTCTTGCATAATAAGGGTTTAAAAGAGTGAAAAGGTCACTGATCAGGATGTCTGGTCAGGTTTCTTTGCGCAGGGCCGGACTTTAGCAAGGGCTTTCCAAGGGCAGAAACCTGGGGATCAAAAAATACATGTTGTATTCATAGAACTAATGTGTTGCTAAAGAAGTATAACACAGGGTTAAAAAGTCCAAATCACTGAGATTTTTATGTACATAATCTGAAACAGTTTAAATTATTTGAGAATGATGTCACAAACCTAATCTGACACCCAAAGTGTGTCAGTGACTGCGCATTGTCGCCACACACGGGCCTGGGGTAGTTACTGTTAACATTTTGCATTTGCTATTTTTAAGGGTTCTAGAAATAATTCTATTAACAATTAAGTTTTATTCTGGTTGTCTTTTTTTTTTAGTATTAACAGAGAAGAAAAGGAGAAAACATCCCAAAGTCAGAACATCTAATAGCCTGCTTTTATGGGATCTCTGCTATGCCCAGCAGCATGCCAGGGTACGAAGACATTTTAAGAAAGTACAAAAACAAAGATGAATTCACGAGAAAGTATACTGCTATAAAAGGCATGAAAACCACTAAACCGATGCGTACCTTTCAATCTGTTGCATACATAGACTGGTAGAAATGGGGTAAAACAACTGGCTCTAGCCAAGGGCTCATATTCCTTTAAATCTAGCGCTGAGGGTAGCCAAAACTGGGATCCCAAATCAGCAAGTTTATGACCTAGAGTTCTTTGGAAATTCACTTAAATAATTCTAAATCACATCTGCATTGAACACATGAAGACAAATACTAACAATACCTAAAAAAAAAAAAGATCTGACATATGTTTACATTATTCCACTCCTGCTTAATTGACCATAGTGGAAACAAATTCTCAACCAGAAGCCATGGTCACAAATCAGAAGCTGGACAGCTTTAGGAGCTACAGTTTTATGAATCAACAATTTACATATTTAACATTTAATATGTACAATGACTAATCATAATTTCTTCCTAGGAATTTACACTAGTTGATTATTAAACGTGGTAGGCTATCAAGCACTTTATGACACCACTAGATAACGCAGAAGCATGTTTGTTTCTCAACAAGCTAACTCTGGACTATCCCAGCAGTTCTTGGGTGATTAGAATTGTTGCTAATCAGCTAAGAACTAATCAGGGTTTATGGAGCTGGACAAACAGCACACAGAAATAGAAACCATTACAGCTTTATTTTACATACAGTTTTTTTTTGTTCTGGTTGATGAGCTTTCTTTGGAGCACAGAATCTATTTACACAAAAGGAGGGGAGAAAAAAAAAAGAATAGTGCTCCGGAAGATTTAGCACTTCTTTGGATAAACTTTGCTTTCATCCCAGATGTACATATTTCAGTTTTGGACACGGCACTCAGCTTTCCCTACATGTGTCAGTATAAAGCTGGGAAGAGCTAATACTCATATTTTTGTTCTTTACAAAATTTCCACCAGATAGATCTACACAACAAGTACAACAATAATAATAAACTGTTCTACACACAGTGTCTTGCAGAAGTATTCATGCACTTTGAACTTTTTTTTATTATTTTTTTTCATTTTGCCAAGTCACAAGCACAAACGTCCAGATATTTAATTTGGATTTTAAGGGACAGCCCAACAAGTGGTGAATAGCTGTGAAGTAAAAGGTAATATGCTAAAAACGTTTAACTTTGTTCACATCGAACCAGAGCACCTTTTACCACAGATGTGTTCTCATTTCTTTGTTTCAGCAATTGTTTTCTTTTTGACACTCATCCATTAAGGATAGATTTTTAGAGTTGCCTTGGTCCTCTTGACTGCGTCTTAGATTATTGTTCTCCTTTTCTGGTCTATCAGTTAACATGGACACCCATATCTTGGTAGATTTACAGTGGTGCTGTACTTTTCTAATTTTATGATGGTGAACTAAACAGTGCATCATGTGATTTTTAAAGCTTGATTTATTGTTTTATAACCTAACACTACTTCTTGCTGTGCCCCTTGGTCTTCCTAATGCTCTTTGTTCACTAATGTTCTCTAACAAACTTTATTTATAACTTATTCCTGTGTTATAATCAGATTAAGTTATGAAAATGTTGAGTTTATTTACAAATCAAGTGACATCTGAAAGCAATACATTGCTTTGGACAAGATATTGTTGTCCAAAGAAATGTATTGTTGCTTATGACAAAGCAACAATTGGAGACTTATGTGTCACATCAGTCACTAATATGTGACTGATGTTTAATATGTGTGATCGATGTCACACATATTAAAGGGGGTTGAATGCAAGTCACACTATTCAAATTTTTATTTGTAGAAAAAAGATAAAATTATAGATTTTCTTTTCATTTCACAATTTGCACCACTTTATGTTGGTCTAGTACATCAAATCTCTAAAATACATCGAAGTTTATGGTTGTAAAGCAACAAAATGCAAAAAGTAAAAAAAACACGTTCAATGGATGTAAATACTTTTGCAAAACACTGCGATGCTGTAAAATCAATCTACATTTGGAACCAAAGATACACATCGTTGTACCAAAGCTCCATTAAATAACCGTATGAACAAGCACATATGTCTCCATCTCAGTCAGTTTGTCTGACGGTCCTCTGCAGTCACAAAGTGTTCCCAGTTTCCACACAGCAGCGTCTACGTAAAGCTTTCACGTGAGACACTTTGAGCGGTTTTTGAGATCAAAAGGGCTTATTACAGTCCATGAATAACGCTGATGTAAAAATGGTCTGTTGAAACCATACAAGTAGCAGCAACACCCCTGTAAGGAGGGGTCAAAAAGGGGAGAGATAGTAGGCGTGGGGCAGGGGGAAGGAGGGGTTGGGATGTCATGGAGCAGGAAGGAAGGGGAGACAACCAGAGGTGGGGGTCGGTCATCGTCTGTCCCCAGCTTTATTGCACGAGGCCATCTTCAGGAGAGATTGTCTGTGAGTCGTGGCCTCTCCGGTGTCGGTTCTCCGTTTTGTTCCTGTTATCAGAGTCTTCCCGTTCACCCGCATCCCTTTCCCGCTTCCTCTCCCTCCGTCCCTCCTGGCTCTCCTTGTCCTTGCGGTTGTTGCGATTCCTCCTCTCTTTTCGGTCGGTCTTCCTCCGTGCTCCTGAAAACCGAGGAAATTTGACAAGGGAAGACGATTAGTGTAGTTCAGCTGAGTTCATTGTTATTCAGGTTGAAGTTATTTGTTGACAGGAATTTTCTCAGGATAAAAGTCATAGTTTCAGTGCATGAATTTGGTCTTATTGAAGAATAAAAAGGAAATGTCTCACAGTTAAAACCAGATGTTTACATACACTGAAATTATAACCACGTGTAAACACTATGGGAATGTTCAGCCACCATACTGCTAAGGAAGAATCAGGTTATGTTGCTTTCAGATGAACAAACATCTCAAAACATCAGACAGGAAGTTAGACTTTGGGCACAAGTGATTCTTCCAAATGGGCAACATTTGGAAGAATGTTCTTAGCTCTTAGCTAAAAACATTGTTCTTAGTTCTTAGCTCTATCCCATGAGATATCATGGGCAAAGGTCCACAAACTATTGTGGACATCTTGTATTTCAACTTGTGAATGTAAAGAAAACAAACAAACAAAATAAAATTATAAAACAGAAGAAACTCTGCTAATCTCTGATTACCTACCTATTTATTCTTAGACAGCAATTAAAAAAATCTAATCTTTTGCATAATATTTGTATAAATCTGATTTTAATTGTAAATCTGAATGGATATGGGAGCGCATTTCATGTCATATGAATGTAATAAATCTTAAATAAAATCCACCTAACTGCAGGAACCACAAAAACAGACCGACTCCGAATCAGGGGCATTGTTGATTTATTTATTTATTTTTTTTTACCACTAGGTGTCACTCTTTATCAACAAGTAGCTGCTCCGCTGTCAGCCTGTCAGCTGTTGTGGCACTCCGCATGTGATGAGCAGACCTTTGTCGAAAATAGAAAACCTTTAAATAACACCCCCTCCGATTCCCCAATCC
Organism: Poecilia reticulata; assembly: GCF_904066995.2. Lineage (NCBI taxonomy): Eukaryota > Metazoa > Chordata > Actinopteri > Cyprinodontiformes > Poeciliidae > Poecilia > Poecilia reticulata. Next base: position 24,948,823 of record NC_088845.1, read on the forward strand.
CTCACCCCCAATTTTATCTGTTCTTGCAACACTGTCTCATAAACAAAAGTGGGAGTTTTTGGAATGCTGAAGGTTTTATCTCTGCCTGAGCCGTGGTTATTAATGATAATAACAAGATATACCCTCAGGGAGGTTGGAGACGGGACCTACGAGTGAAAACAGAGGAGGCCCTTTCCTGTTGTTGTACGGGTGGCGCTCATGTGTGAGTGGAACGGAGCAGCACGGCCTGCTGTTGGCTGCCTGTTTGGGGATTGTGAAACTGCTGAAGTAGGCAGTGGGCTCAGACACAGGGAGAAAAGAAAAGAGAGATCTGTCTCTCCTGTCTGCAAGCTTTTTTGCCTCCCGCCTCACCCCCTACATGCATTAATCAGGGCAGGTCTCTGGTTGGATCTGGAACCAGGTCTGACTTAAGCCTTTTACACTGATGTTACGAGAGTCTCCCTAACTACTGTGGAACGTTTCCTGTTCGACGTTCTGAGGCGAAAAGAGGCCTTGAGATGGAAACGGGAATACAACAATGTTCAAGTGTTGACTGCAACAGATGGCTTGTTTTCAGTGCAACAGAAGTGATAGCAAAGGGAGCCGGTTTCATGGATGGATGAGCCGATGGATAGATGGATGGACGGGGTAATCTGGTCCACTGACTCATCCAGGGTATGCCCTCATCCTCTATAAACACAGGAAGTCCCCTTCGCTCTCATTGTTTTCTCTGTCCTGACACCATAACTATTTACAAGTTCAGTGGATTAGTCATACTGTAGCCCCAGTGCTTTTGTTGAACCAGAGCAGAAACCTAATCCATGCCAGTGTTGAGATGATTAGCAGAGTGTTTATCAAGCCAACATGCATTTGGTTTGCTGGAACAGTTTCCGACAGGCTAAACGTAAACTGTGAGTGGACGTGCGGATAACGGTCCCTGAATGGGACACCTGCGTTGTTTTACAACATTTACCATAGACACTCTCAAATTTCCATTTGTTATGAGTTGCTATCAAAAACTTGAAGGTACAGAGAGCTTGGTTTGTTCAAAAATAAAAAAAAAGATCTTTATCACTCGAAGGTTGAAGTTCGGAATAAATAATTTTCTTGGAACCGATGTGCGTCTTATAGGACTTTATGTTTGATTAATGATTAAGTGGCAATGGTGGAAGGAGTTCGATTCCACGGATGAAGCAAAACACTTTGTCTACCAGAATGTGAATGTGTGCATGAATGGGAATGACTGGTTTCATTGTAAAGCATCTTTACGTTGCATTAGTGCAGTAAGTGGTGAACAAGTTGTCTTGGTCATGCGTGATAGTAGGATAGCTTACGAGATGTGGTCACTGATCTGGTCTGTTGTGACGAAAGATCTGATCGAAAGTCATTACTGGTTTGTACCAGTAAAGGGTCATTGTATTTAATTACCCTTAACCTATGGTCATGAGATGTGAACTGTAACTAAAGGAGCTGAAAGGAACGCCCTCAGTACGGTGGTTGGATAAAGAGCGAATGTAAGCAGCTTGAGGTGGAATCACTGCTTTTCAGCACTGGAAGGAATTGGTTTGGTTCAAGGATATGATCTTTGGAGGTTTTCCATACAAGTAGCACTCGGAGAAGACCATGGGACAGAATTTGCTGGAGGGTCTATAAGTTTCTTCTGACCTGGAAACACCTTGGGAGGAATACATCCACGATCCATTTTTGGATTGACCTGAAAAAATGAATATGTCAAGAAAACTGCAAAATTCCATGTGAAATGTTTGCTCCTAATTTTAATTTGTAGACATCCACAGTTTTTTTTGTCCACACAGTTGATAAATGTTTAGAATTGAATTTTTTACTGAGACAGATTCATGAGTGATCAAGATAGGATGGTTTTAGGTTATGGTTGGATATGTTTTGGTCAAGATGGACCATGTTGATAATGAAAAGGGAAGGGGTTCGATAACAGAGTCTTGAGGCACCCCTAGTTTGACTGTAGCTGTATTCAGAGTGTTATCAAATGTTGTTACATTTGTTTATGTGTGTACTATTTATGTGTGTACTATTTATCTATCAGGAAGCAGTTTGTTAACTGCTTCCTGATAGATAAATAGTACTTAAATCAGGAAGGAGTTGTACTGGTCATACCAGGTAGAGGATAACAAGAGATGTATAAAAAAAAAACCTGATTGGTCCAAAGTTTTGAAGTAAGAAGTAAAACAGTGTGTGGAACAGTATGCTCACACAGAACAAGCTATCCACCAGTGCTGCCGTTCTCTCAGAAATGATGAATACCATTTGCAAGAACATGTTGCATTTGTTGTCTTGTTTCCCAGCATAAGTTTGTCTGTAACAGCAGCTTGTAGAAATCAAACACAAAGACACAAAGTAGAGCACTTGCCTGACTTAAGAACAAAGAGAAAAACTTTATAGAACATGAAATCCCCAAAAAGGACAATGGAGGACAAAGCTATGACGAAAAGAATCCCTCAGGGAGGTAATAACTGAAAAACCATCATGTTGTGTGTAGCTGACAGACAGAGAATAAGTGTTCAGAGGGATATTTAAAGAGACACTGTGGGTTTTATGTTGTTACATCCTCTGTGGCAGCCGTTCAGTCGGTGGGGGAGCTTTTGGCGGGAGACAGACCGGGATTAAAGGCCTTGGGCTGTCCCACAAGTGGAATGCCTGCTGCATGGCTGCCAGGATGTCACCGTGGGGGTTGTGGTGTGAGTAATACTCACTCACTCAGATATATACATACATGCTGAGTGGATGACTGACGGTAGCTTGTATAGCTATATGCTTCTCAGTGTGTCTTTTTCTGCATGTGTTGAGCCGTGCAGACAGACAAATGGTCCATCTGGCTACAGAGACCTGGAAGGTGAAGCTTAGTACCACTGAAGGACAAATTAGTCAGAAATCATTTGAGGGAAGACAAATGAGGATGTGTGGGTATGTGCATTCATATTGAGTGGATTGTGATGAGGCTCAACTGGATGCCAGAGCCGATAGATCTGCACATAAAGGCCTGTGTAATGTCAGCATGAGGCTTGAGTGGATCCTTATTGTGGCTGTTTATTAACTATGCAAAATGAGATAGCCTTATTAACATTAATGAAATACCACAGATGTCTGATTTTTCAGATTGTTTCATGAGTAATAATTGCATATTACTCAGAAAGAGGTATGCAAAGTAAATACAGGAACAGTATCACCGATACTAATCCTAATCCCAATACCAATACCAATACATATATGCTTAAGTATGATGTACCATCAAACTTCTAACTTTTAGGAGATTTTGTGTTTTTTTTTCTTTGGAATTATTTTTGATAAAATCTGAGACAGATTTTAGATAAAGTTTAACAGGTGTCTTCAAAATACTTTAATAGCATAAACATGATAAACAGAAACAATAGAAGAACAAAAGAAACTTTGCTTTGGTCCAAAATATTGATGCTTTGATGCGTAAATGACTTTAACAATTGAATTCCTCCTTTTCTGTTGGTTTCAAAACCACAATCTCCATCAAGGGACCAGCGGTACATTTTTTTTTCTTCTTGTGAAAAAAAAAATAGAATGTACAGAATTGTAAAATAAGGTGTCAAAGGAAACTTGAAGTTGGTATTGCTAGGAAAAGCCTGCTTGGTGCACCTCTAAAGAAGTAATAGTAATAAAAAAAACGCATAAAAAAGGAGAAGAAGATGTGTAAAACAAAATAACATTTACCATCTACAGGAAGAGGAAAAGGAGACGCAGGGTGTGTGTGTGTGGAGGTGGAGGGGGTGGGGGGGAGTATAGCAGCTAAAGGAGAAAGCACAAAAAGAGGAAGAAGGGAAGAAGGATGTATCAGTGTTGGAGGGCTGCTGGAGGATTACTGGGGGCTCTCTGAGGTCAGGCCACTGACCCCCTAGCGTGTGCAGAACGTAAACACCGAGGAGAGGATGCGCCGAAGCAGATAATTAGCCTCCATTCACTGTGGAGTCTCTTGGAGATCAGGCAACTGAGTAATCATGAGGGTAGCACTGATAAGAGCGGTCTGCTCTCTCCGTCTCACTCTGGTTGCATCAGTTTCAGTTTGATCCAAATTAAGGTCCCAGGTCTCAGTCTGAGTGAATCGAAGTGCCACTGCGGCACTGATGGCTTTCCTCGGCGTGTGTCTGCACGAAGGTCGTGTGTGTGTGAGGGGATGAACATCGAGATGCTGAGAGACAGTGATTAAATGGGAGACAGAGGTTACATTTCCCAGTCCAACTCATATCAGCTCTATAGCGCTGGAATTTGAATGCCTAGAAGCGTGTGCAGTTGTCTGGCCTGTTCAAAGCACACACAGCCTAGCTTTAGCTGGGCATATATTGTGTGTGTGCATGTGTGTGTGTGTGTGTGTATGGAGCAAATTATCGTGTGTGTATTAGCAGCTGTGGGGATAAACCAATACTGATCCCCTGGTCGCCTCGTGCCTCCCAAGAGGAGGATGTTGATGTTGAGCTGGCTGTCTCTGCTCCAGAGCCAACTGCTTTTTGCCGCATCACACACAGACACACACACACACTCACGCACACACACACGCATAGAAGCACAAGCGCAGTGTTTGTTCTGTAAGTGTGAGGCCCCAAGGGAATGGATCTCAGCCTCCTACCCTGTCTGCAATCTGTCATGTAACACTGCAGAACCCCCAGAGGAAAAAAAAAACACAACCAGCCGTAGCCGACAACCGACCACCTCGGTACCCACAATCGCACAAAAAAACAACAACAAAAAAAACTCCAAGTGGTTGTAAAAGTGCCGCAGGCTGCAGATTTCAAAAAGACGAGCCTCGTCTGAAAGCAGTTTTCAGCCCGTTCATTAGAAATCATTACGCTATTCCCTGTTTACTGAGAGCACAGAGAGAGGCTTTCACTGTTTCAAGCCTAAAGTGGTTATCTGGAGGGGGGGGGCACAAAAAATACAGGGTGCCCATTGCAACATCCCATATGTGTGCTCCCCCCCATTGTCCTGACTGCAGCCACAATGACAGTTGTCTGAGTAAACAGTCAGAGTCCTGAGCGGAAGACAGGCTTGTTCTGGTTGTACAAACTGAAGCAGAGTGGTCTGGAATGCATGGAGCTGAAACAGCCATGTGTTCCAAACACAGCGTTGGCAGTGAACCTGAAGGATTGGGAGAAATTACCATTGGCTGGATTTGGTGGCTTTAATTCATACGTCCAGCTTTTAGGGTCACATTGGCCCAGAGGGTTCTTTAATGAGGAGAGAGAGACACAGCGAGGAGGTTTTATTTACCTTGACATCTCTTTTTCTTGACCAGACACTCTTTGACCTCGGAGATCTCTGGGCAGGGATTGCCAAACGGAGATGGATACTGCAGGACCTGCCTTGTGTGGGTCTCCTGGCCCCGTCTGAAGCCGCAGGTTCTGCCCGACCGAGAGCAGGGGCTCCACTCACTCCACTCGCCCACCTCGCAGTGCACTAGCAGAGGAAACATGGAGATTGAGAGGTGACAGTGAGGACTAAGTTTGTCTCCTTTCCTCAAGCACAAACTATATTCATCCATTTTCACATACTGAATGTGCTTTGAGGAGATTTGGCATTGGCAAGTCACAATTCTTGCCAATGCCAATGGTCGTTTATGCCCAGTCTCAATAAAAAATGCAAGTGCATCTCAATAAATTACAATGATATTTATTTCAGTAAAACAATTCATTAATTTGACTGATATTTTAAAACCTTTATTTCTGATAATTATGATAATTTTCCACTTAAAGTCGATGAAAACTCGACATTTAAGATTCGAATATAACACAGGACTTACCTTGTGGAGTGCACTCCATTAGTTTGTCATTGGGCTCATAGTCATCTGGACAGATATGGTGGCACCTTCCATTCAGCTGATAAAGGCCAGGCCGGCACCGGGTGCACGTGCCGCTGTTCACACACGATTCACACTCCGCAGAGCATCCTGCAGGAACAGTCACACATTTGAGCTCAGAAAATACCACTTTTTTCCCACAATCCTTGAAAAAAGTGAAAAATGAGACACTCACTGGGAACACACTCCCTCTGTGCGTCGCTGTGGACCATGCCTACAGGGCAGCTGTCCAGGCACTTGCCCAGGTGAAGGTAGAACCCCGCTCGGCAGCGCGTGCAGAAGTTCTTGTTAAAGCACGAGTCACACTCCGACCTGCACTCTGATAAAAATAAAAAATAAAAAATACCATCAATGATTATTAAAACATCTGTAGGTAGGTTGATGTTTCACTGGCTGACTGCAGCACAACACTTAACCTAAGTGACACACAAAGCAAGTTACCTCAGTACATTTGCTCATATTGCCATGTTAGAGTTAGTCTTAGAAGAAATTAAAGCGAATGCCATTGGTATAAAGCACATCTGAAATGCCTACAGAAGTGTTCGTAGCACTTGAACATTTCCATATATTTTCACATCACTACCAAATATAGAGTGATGTGGTCATGATCATGTGACGTATTAGTTTACCAGTTATTGGACACTTCAAGGCAAATTGTTGCACTGGATTTCTTTAGAGTAAACAGAGCTGAATAAAAATGCAAACTATAAAATTTCAATAATGTGCAATTTGTACTGTGACAAAATGTAAAAAAAAAAAAAAAAAAAAATTGTTTGGGGTATGTTTAATGATTCTACTATCTCTTTTACATAGAATACATAAAAGAAAATCCAACACAACGCTGCTATCATTCAGTCAAAGTTGGGTTTAGATTTTGCTAAAGCACTCCACCGTGTTTCTCACAATTTGTTGCTAGCTTTTTACTCACTAGTACAAGTGTTTCTCTCAGGTGACCGGGTGCCGTAAAAGCCAGGAGGACAGGAAGTCATGCACACCCCGATCTGCTTCATCCCGATCCTCTCCAAATGCATGAAGAGACGAGGCTTGCAGGACAGACAGCCATTGTAGTCCGAGCAGGTCAGGCAGCCGCTCTGCTGGCACCCCGAGCTGCCACCGGCCATCGCTGTAGACAGAAGCAGACGACTTTCATCATGATAAACGAAACACTACGATTACATCTGAGAGAAGTCCTGGGGCTTGACCAGCCACATGGCAGCTTGTTGATTGGATTTTGCAAGTTCTATGAGAGGCAAAATGTGCCATAATTCAGTCTCACACATTCAGATGCAGTCGATGCTGGCCTACTGAAAAATGCATGACAGGTTAAGTCCTGATTGTATTAGATATCAAATAGTGTCACTTAGTCAAAAACTGAAATAAAAAATAAATGGTCTTTGAATGTCCCTAACCAGACAAAAAATGTTTAGTTAACTTAATCAGAACGTAGTCAGGCAACACAGCTATTAGCTGGGGACACTTCAAGCTTTTGACATACTGAGCTGAGTAAAACATTGCAAACAGAACATCTGCATAAACTCATTTGTTGAATGTATATATGGCATTTCTAAGCTGTGATGCTCATGCTGTAACTGCTTGCACCATGTCCAAAAAACATGATGAATGCTAAATTACCAGGTGTGTAGAAAGGCAGAACTTGTGTGTTGTTTACCAAATGCAACATAATTTACAATGTCATTGAAATGAAAGGCTGATACACAACAGAGTTGAAGATATTACATATAAATATCATTATAAGTGGCAACCCGTCCCACATAACTAAGAGCCGGTCTGACAACTCTGATTTTAGTTTGTAGCAAAAATGATATTACAGCGTAGATGTTTCAAAAAGTACATTCAACTCTTTCCGAAATGACACTACTGTGTACATGAGACCCCTTAAAAACTGCATCCAACCTATATAACAAAATAAAGACATATTGGTAGATTATTTGTTGTACAGCTCCCTATAGTTAACAAATAGAATAAATGGAGTGAACCTTAATGTGGATTTTCTAATCATACTGACCAGTTAAATCAATCCTGCAACAAAGTTTGATTCACAAAGCCACAATATTCATACTCTCACACATTGATCAGGAGAGCAGTAGGCAAAATTAGGGTTAAGTGCTTTGCTCAGTGGCACATCAATGTGTTAGGGAGAAGCTGAAGTTAAAACCATAAAACCACCACTAAAAACAATCAGTTTCTTCTACATCTACATCTCTTTAGTCTGTAACGAGGACTCACGAATCATCATAAGAATGAACAATAATTAGCAAAAAAAGCTAAATGTAAAACACTTCACTATGGGTGTTATTTACCCAGTCACTCCAAATTCTTACATCAATAATTGTTGATGATGACATTTCATCATCATCAATAATTGGACATAAAAATGTATTCACGTCGACAGCCAGTTTTAGACTTCTGTCTTGAAATTTCAACCTTGCATGGAACAGATCAGTGTAGCTGCTACAAGTTATGTCATGAAATCAGGCTGAGTACGTCGATCACACAGGTCACGCCTGAACAGCAGCATGCATAATGCAGCATTTCAGCAGTAGCTGGCATTACAGTTACATTTTCGTCTGTTGTTTTGTCTTTACCTGAAGGAACATCCCAAATCTTAGACGCCAAATGAGTAAGCCAGATTCAGATAAATTATGGAGTAAAACGAAGTCCACCGATCTTTTTCTTAGATTTTTTATTAGATAGAAAAGCCTTTGATTGAGGTATACCAAGGTTACATAAGTTATGATTTTAAAACAATTGAACCTTTATGTCATATCCATCCTTTGATTTGAAGCTCTTTAGTGAAAAGCCACAGAAAGAGTCAAAGGAAACTCAGAAACACAGAGAGACACACAAACCCTCATCCCTTCTCATCTCATCAGGTCATTTCCCAAAAGTCCTACGGGATAATCAAGATGTTTTAGGTAAATGTAAGATGGGGCTTTTACCTTCCTTTGCTCAGCAGTTTTTTTTTTTGCCTATGACCTCTCTCAAAAATGTTCATTTTCCCCAGTCAGTCTGTCACTGTAATATGATGAACTCTGACCCTATCTGTGATATGTGAGGTCTGAAGTGGTTTAGACGTCGTTCTGGGTTCTGTTGCAGCCTCCTGGACTTGTCATCCAGGTACTCTTGGAGTATTTTAGTATGTGGGCCATTCCTGAGAAGCTTCCTACTATACTTTAACTTCACGCCATGATGAAGCAGCACACAAGTCCCTCAAAAGTAAGCTCAAGCCAAATCCAAAACACAAATCTCAGCCTCTCCTTTGATATTTGCATCTACAGATAAGTCCAATCGGTGCCACCTACAGCATCATATTATGTACTAAAACTGCAAAAAAAGAGTACTTCTCCCATTTCACGTTACTTGACCTAGTTGAGTTAATTCTCCATCTCCATCCCTAATGATGTTTATAAGGTACAGCATTGCGCCATGGTAGGGTTGGGATTAGGGTTTGGTTTTCCTCCGTCAGCCTAGCATCACATGGGAATGCCTTATAAACTTTGAGTATTTCTCAATTCAGGTCTTAGCTGCCAGTTCATCATAGATCACAGACACTTTATTTGAAATATTCTGACTGTCTTTACGAGAGCCGTAGACTGGCCGACTTGCATTCCTGCTAAGCAGCGCAGAGATAGGAATTCAGCCAGGCTAAACCTCAGCTGGACTGCCTGCATCTCTGTAGCGCACCAAGGAAGACGAATGCATGGGAAATGAGCAGGTTTTCATCTTTGTTTGACTTATGAAACGACAGAAGAAACACTTAAGCAATTGTGTTAGATGGGCAGTTATATGAAAAATGTCAACCTGTTTATCTAGGATTGGTCATATATTGATGTTTAATCTTATATTTTATTTATATCTGGAAGATAAAGTGATTTCACTGCATTTCAACAGCAAAGATGAACCTCCTTTTATTCACAAAACATGTTTTTTTTCTTGGGAATAAATTTAGGATCCCTGAAAAAATTTTGGATTTGTAAATGTCTGAAATGACTTCAATGAGACACTTATTGTGGCGATAACAGGTCTGAAGTTTGCACCTCAATGAGATTGAGGTCTTGATTCCGATTCAGTCCAGCTCTTTGGGTCAATTTTTATTTATTTGTTGTTTTTTTTTAAAAATAGATGGTTCCCACATTTTATAAAACCATGCTCTGATGTGATAAAATTCATGGTGGCCTACGTGACGGCAAACTGTCCAAGTCCTGCTGCAGCATAACATCCCCAAACCATCACACTTACACCTCCACTTTGTTTATGGCAACATCTGATGTCCAGATGTTTGAATTCCAATTATTCCTCATCAGAAATGCATATTTTGGAAAAAAGATGTTACAAAAAGTTTTTTTTTCTTCAGTCTTGTTATGGTTTATTCATCCTACTTGGGTTATTCTGCATTGCTGTAGTTCATTTTAAGTGTCCAAACGTGTCACAAAAATTTGTTTTTTTTCTTTTTTACTCAGATATGAGTGTATCTGTTCTACATTCTATCATGCAAACATCACCAATGACACACACACACACTACTTGCGCCCAGAATTAAAATTTCTTTTGTAGGCATCATCATCATCATCATCATCATCATCATCATCATCATCATCATCATCATTGCACACCGGAAGTTTGTGGCTTGGGTTCTGTCTACTACTTGGTAATACTGCTCTGTTAACTGAGAGGTCATTGACTCTCCTCTGAGTCCTATTCCCCTTTTTGTCCCTCCTGGTCTGTACTCGTTTCCCAAACCAATCCCTCCATCCTCCCTGATATCACTAAAAGAGTAGGATGCCTGCATCCTTGGAGGGTGCGATCTTAAATTAACTATTTATTGGCCCGTGGAAAGGTTAGGTGACTGCTCTTTCTTCTATGTATGAATGAAGGTGATGCTGCTCTCTCACATACGAAGCAGAGCCACATGGACCAAGGGATGCTTTGAAAGGCAGCTGAATGGGTTCAGACTGAAAACACACTGTTTATTTGTGTTGGACAGCGGTCGCCTGACGGGTGCCTTAAGATTTGTCTTCTGCGCAGAATGCCGCCAGCAGAGTCTGTTCTTGAGGAAAAATATCATAAACCGAGGTTTTGTCTAGATGACCTTCCTGTTTGCATCCTGCCAACCCTGCTCAGAGGGAGGGCTTAGTGCTGGTTAGAGGAAATAAACAGCTAAAGGTCCTGAAACCTCTGAGAGTACAAAGAGCGCCGCGTATTTACACACGCAACACCGTTTATGCTCCTGGGACTTTTTAAAAATGTTTGGTCAGTTTCAGTCAGTAATCAGTTTCATTTGGATTTTAATGATAAAGCTTCACATGGTGCCACATATCTTTGCACCAAAGAGCAGGCCCGTGTCTAATTTACTCTCAGTAGAAACACAGCTGTTTTATTGAAGAACATGAGTGACCAAACAGCAACATGAAGACCAGAGAGGGGCAGGGAGAAACTTAGAACGAAGTTAAAACCACGATTTGGTTATAAAGAAATGTTCCAATCTTTACGCTTCAAAAAAATAATTTTTAACCAAGTATTTTTGGTCCAGGTTCTAGTTTAAATATCTTAGTACTCTTGAAATAGACAAAAATAACTTACAACAAATTTTTCTACAAACAATGGGAACTTGTTTTAAGTCACTTACTCTGTAATATTTATAAAACTTGCTAGTTCCAGTAATTAAAAGTGACCGATACTTTTTCATCAATATTAAGAAACTTTTGACTTAAAACAAGCTCCTATATTATTCTGAAAAGTTACTTGTAAGTTAGTATTGTCTTATTTTAAGTTTACTGAGATTTTTTCACTGGGAACTAGACCAAAAATACTTGCTAATATATATATTTTTTTCTTCTTGTAGTTAGTTATTAACTACATGGTTTCTTAATGGAGACTAGCAGTAGTGGACTTCTTAAATCTGGCTTTTATGAAAGAGTGAAAAGTGAAAAGCCACGGCTGGAAGAAAGAAATAAAAAGTCCAGTTGAAAGTTTGCGGTAAGCCATGAGGGATACAGAGAACGTGTTTAAACTTGGTGGCGGAAGCATCATGCTGCGGAGATGCCTTTCTTCTGCAGGGACGTGAAAAGAAGCTAGAACTGTTGAGAAGATGCATGAAGCTAAATACAGGTCAATCCAGGACGAGCACATGTGGTGGACTCTGAAAGACGTGAGACAGAAGTAGATGGAAGCGTACTCACATGTTAGAACGGCTCAGTCAAAGTCCAAAACTAATAGTGACTGACAATGCGAGACGGCATTTGAAAACCGATGTTCACCAAAGATTTAGACTGAGCTCGAGCTAAGCTGCGAATAAGAATAGCAAAACTAAAAAAGTTCTTGAGCTAGGGGAGCAGAATACAAGTGCACGCCACACTTTTAAGTTTTTGATGGACAAGAAATAAGAAGGCATGCATAATTGGGAACAGACGAAATGATATATGGCTAGTTGAGCACTTTTGGCACTGCACTGATGGTCACTGCAGAAACATTTCAAATAAAGAACTATCCCTGCGGTCCAAATCGGAGCTCTAAATATCAAATCAACTTCTCCGCCCCAGGTGGCATGGATAAAAACATCACTCCAGAGCTCTGTCACTGCAGATCACAGACAGTTTTCAGATATGCTGACAAGTGATACGTGGAATATTCCAGTTATCGCTGCTCTCCTCAAATTGAATCAGTCACAGAGCCCATCTGGAGACCCTCAGTGATGCAGAGTGCGTGGGCAGAATAGAAAAGAAAGAAAGAAAGAAAGAAAGAAAGAAAGAAAGAAAGAAAGAAAGAAAGAAAGAAAGAAAGAAAGAAAGAAAGAGAGAAAGAAAGAAAAAGCTTTATTTCATACTTATTTCAGAGTGGATAGACCTGGTCAGAGCCCAAGAAATGAGACATGATGTTGGACTTCTGGGAGATAGATGGGAGAAGAAATACCAGCAAGCCTGGATGGAACATCTCATCTTCCTCACTCCTGCTGACAGCTTTGCATTAACAGTCACAAGAGGAGTTCAAATTATATGACTGCAGCCATCATCTGGAGAAATATATCCCAATTTAGAATAACGAGACGAATAGAGGGATATTCAAGTCGTGGTGTCCGGACTGGATAAAGTTTGCTGGCTGAAATCTGCGTCGCTCACCGCTAGAGAGCGACGCAGGAAGCTGGAGCTCCAGCTCAGAGCGGCGGCTGCGGGACAGCAAGTGGCTCCACGCTCGTTTAATCAACTCAATTAAGTTCAATCGCAATAAAACTAAGATGGTGTGACAGAAAGTTGTGGGAAACGGAAAACAGTCTCCAGACGGAAATGCTGCAGATTTCGTTATTAATATCACATAAAACACACAAAAAAGAAGTAAAACAAGACAATGCATTTCAGTCCTGTCTGTTACATCAGCGATTATATTAAGCGGAAAAAAAAAACATTGTTGAATGAGTTACAAGTGTAAAAATATTCCGCATAAACCTAAATAATAAACGCTAATCATCTGGACCCGGAAAAGGCACGAAGTAAACAAAAATAATTAATGTTGATTAAATTGACAGAAAGTTAATCTATGATTAGGAAAAGGTTACCATAGATTTCTAAGTTAAAAACACAGACAAAAAAAAGAGAATAATTTGAACAACATTCCATAAATTAATGAATAATAATAATAATAATAATAATAATAATAATAATAATAATAATAATAATAATAATAGATTTTATTTTGACCTTCCTGTGGGAACGTCAGTCATCACCCCGATCTACTCACCTTTGTGCTGCCGGTGCCTGGAGCTGCTGTGCGGCTGACAACCAGAGTAATCCATGCAGTTCCAGATGATCAGAACAAAGGAGATCAATTGTAATTGCATAGTAGCCCAGAGGTGAGACTCCTAAAGCCAATGTCAATGTTCAACAAAACAAGTTGGCGTTTCTTCTTCTTCTTGTTCTTTTTCTTTATCTTTTGTGTGAATGTTTTTCCTCCGCCTAAAGAGGTTGAAGCTCTGAAAACTCCTAAACGCAGGAGGACGCAGCCCAGCTGTGTGGTGTTATGTGGTGGCTGTAGCGTACCGTGGCCCAATGATGCCTGGGCCGTTTAGACTGTAACATCCTGGATAGGGTCCACATATGTGCCGAGAAAACAAGTCCTCGTTAGAG